>NC_012875.2:13661404-13734674 GCF_000003195.3 Sorghum bicolor | reverse complement strand
GGTCCTGAGATGCACTGTTGAGAGTTCCCAATCTGAGTCATTCCTTCCACTACTTGCTTTCGCATGGCTAGAAGCTTCTCTTTGTCGAATGCTTTTACGAGTGGCATTTCTGAGTCCTTTTGTTCATTCATGCCAAAGGTCTCCTTGTTATGAACCATCTAAATAGACAAGGTGGATGGACTTAGAATAGAGACAAAGTTTTATAATAGAATAGGGTAGAGGTAAGCATAATTTTTAGCAATTATCAAGGTTAAGGTGAAAGCAAGAAGTAAGCAGAGATAGAAGCATCCTAAAACGTCCGGTTCTAACTAGGCTTGCGTCCTACAGTCAGCATTGCTTTGATACCACTTTGTAACACCCGATTTTAAGAACAAAATCAGATATGCACCATATGTGAGTTTTAGAAGACAAGCCTCACATATAGCTACAAATAAGGGGTAATATCAAAGGACAACGCATAAGTTATATAGCGTAGATAATAAATTAGAAACAACCTTGGGCAGCAAACACGGAAGAGAACTCCAAACTTCGGGTGTTAACCTCACTCCACAGGATCCAACTGACTGGTTGATCACAAGCCTAAAACTTCTCCTGAGGTGTGGGGGAGATAGCAAGAGTGAGTCCATGACGAACTCCGCAAGTATAACAACTAGATTGTATAGATCCCACAATCTCATGATCAATGTGACATAAATAATATAGAGCATTAAACAATAATCAATGAGTTTCTTAACACAAGATTCATCACCCTTAATGTAAGAGTTCCCAAGGCCGCTCGTGACCGTGAGCACGGCTAGTATACCAGTTTTTAACACTCTGCAGAGGTTGTACATCTTTACCCATGAGTCATGATTTACCCTTTCGCCTGAGGTGATCAGCCTCGTAACCCACTACCAAGGTAGGTCGGCAGAGATCACTATGAAGTCTTTCAAAGGTTCGTCTAACAAGTTAGGGCCGCTTGGTTTCGTTAGTCAGTCCGTGTGATTCTACCACTCGCAGGGAATCCACGGTCTGCTATCCCCCATTTGCGCCACACGGGTAACCTCTAACAAGCTAGAAAAATTACTCATACTTGACTAAAGCCAGAGCCATTATAGCCCTCATGGTTGCACTTTCATCCCGGTTATCACTTACGAATAAATCCTCAAGTTGCTAAAAAGTCATTATTATCATTTATTGCTTTATATCGATCTAGTCACAAGATCATGGTCATAGAATTAAAACCCAAATGCTATACTTGCATTGATCCAATTGCTCCTGCTGGTCCTGCTGATCTTACTTGCTTCCAAGGCTCTGATCTTGATTACCGAAGTAAAGCTCACCGACTAGGCTCGATCATCAATCATCAACACACAACAATCAGAGACAGACATACACGAAGCAAACAATCCTTTAATTAGAACAGTACACCAACAGATCAAAAATGAAATAAAATATTTAAAAACAGAACCTACGTTTCGCTACGATCCCATAGATACGAAGATCACGAAAATCGGAGCTAAAACGACCAAATTACGGATTTACGGCGATTTCCTATAGCCATTTAATTAATTAAACCTAACCCTGAAATTAAAAAGTTGCAAACTACAGAAACAGTGGTACTAACATGTAGAGAATTTAATTACGAATCTAACGCAATTTAAACGGATCAAATCGGAGTTAAAATGATTATTTTATGACCTAAACAAACTCAGTGGCAAAACTGTAATTTTATGAAAACGTATTTTGGAACCAACAGAGATGCTTTACGTTTTCGAAAACAGAAAACGTATTCTGTAAACACGCTTTGGACTGCGGGTTGTTTTCAAGAAAACCTAGGGACTCTTTAGCAAAACTCCCTGCGAAGGGGTATCTTCTAATTTGGATCGTTGATCCACGATCCGACGGCTGATAATCCATCCAGGTAAGAGGTGGGGCGCCAGTCGCCGGAGGGGAGGAGGGAGGCGGCGGCGCAGCCATTGCCGCCGGCCCGAGCTCGCCGGAGTGGCCCACTACCGCGCTACGGAGCTCGGTTTCACGATCCAAACGCACCGGGAGAGAGAGAAGGTCGCGGCGAACTCGCCCCGGGCTAACTCGCGGCCGGGGAAGGGCTCGCGCTGAGCGGACCGCGGCGGCACCTTGCCGGAGACCTCGGAGCTCGCAGCAAGGGCGCGAGAAGGCACCAAACTGCACGGGACTTGGTCGAGAAGAATGCGGGGAAGGAATGGACCTCACCAGCGCGAAGATTGGAGGCGGAGGTGGCTCGATTCGACGGATTTCGCGAGGAGGTCGCCGGCGGCGCTTTTGCGACGGTTTTTCAGCGCTGATTCGAGTGGAGCAGAGGCAAGGCAAAAAGAAATGGGGGAGGGGAGGCGGCTCGGGCGCGCGGGGGCTCTCCACCTGGACCCGAGGCGCGGGGGAGAGGGGGAGATCGTGGGAGCGGGAGCTGGCGGTTTCGGAACCGAGAGAGAGAGGGGGATGGAGGGGGCGGTTGGAGGAGATGATGCTGACCAGTGGGCCCCACTTGTCGGCGAGAGAGAGAGAGAGGGAGGTGGGGTGGCCGGTTGGGCCAGGCCCAAAGTGAGAAGGGGGGATTGGGCCGAGCAGGCCAAAAGTGAGAGAGGAGGGGGGGGGGGAAAGAAGGATTTTCTTTTTATTTTTCAACTCATTTTCAAAAGCATTTTCAATTTGAATTTTGAACAAAATTTTATTTTGAAGAAATTCACACATAACAAAAATAAGTGTTGCAGCATGAATGCATCAAAAAGTTCTCTAAACTTATATTAAATTTTAATTTCCAAAAAAATATTATTATTCCTATATTTTGATGCTCACAAAATTGACTCAATAAATTGAATTTCAACTATTTTAAAGAAAGGAATTTTTAGGGTGTTACACATATGTTCATCTGGCATGGCGATTCTAATATTTTTCTAAAATCTTATATATCTCTTTTGTAGTTTCATAAACTATAAGAGAGAGAAGTAAAATATGTAAATAAATTTGTTTTAGCTTTGTTAAATAAATAAATGATCAAAATAAATATTGTAGATGTTGAGAAGATATACAACTTTGTAGTTAAAAACATTTTGATTTGAATTCGTTTAGGCCTTCAAAATTCGATTTGAAATTTTCTTTGCCGAGTGTTTTATTTTTGGCACTCGATGAAAAACACTCGGCAAAGAATTTTCAAATTTAAGAAATTCAAATGTAGTTTTTGCATGACAAGATGATTTCAAAACAAAAAGTTATCAACTATAAAGTTTCATTACTTTTTGAGATATACAAAGTTTATTTAGAGAGTTTTTCCATCCGAGGTTGTTTAAAAAAATCAAATTTTAAAATTTTCAATAAAATACGCGGTTTTGCATGACAAGATGAACTCAAAGAAAAAGTTGCCAAATACAAAATTTCATAACTTCTCATGATCTACAGAGTTTATTTAGCTTATTTTGTCATATGTTCATCCGACATGGTGATTCTAATATTTTTCTAATATCTTATATATCTCTCTTGTAGTTTCATAAACTATAAGAGAGAGATGTAAAATTTGTAAATAAATTTGTCTTGGCTTTGTCAAATAAAGAAATTATTAAAATAAATGTTGTAGATCTTGAGAAGTTATACAACTTTGTAGTTAAAAA
Organism: Sorghum bicolor; assembly: GCF_000003195.3. Classification (NCBI taxonomy): domain Eukaryota; kingdom Viridiplantae; phylum Streptophyta; class Magnoliopsida; order Poales; family Poaceae; genus Sorghum; species Sorghum bicolor. Next base: position 13,731,051 of record NC_012875.2, on the reverse strand, counting down.
CTTTTTGATTTGAATTCGTTTAGGCCTTCAAAATTCGATTTGAAATTTTCTTTGCCGAGTGTTTTTTTTTTTGCCGAGTGTCGAAGAAAAACACTCGGCAAAGAATTTTCAAATTGAAGAAATTCAAATGAAGTTTTTGCATGACAAGATGATTTCAAAACAAAAAGTTATCAACTACAAAGTTTCATAACTTTTTGAGATCTACAAAGTTTATTTATAGTGTTTTTCCAACCGAGGTTGTTTAAAAAATCAAATTTTAAAATTTTCAAATAAAAACGCGGTTTTGCATGACAAGATGAACTCAAATAAAAAAGTTGCCAAATACAAAGTTTCATAACTTCTCAAGATCTACGGAGTTTATTTTAGTTATTTTGTCATATGTTCATCCGGCATGGCGATTCTAATATTTTTCTAAAATCTTATATATCTCTTTTGTAGTTTCATAAACTATAAGAGAGAGAAGTAAAATATGTAAATAAATTTGTTTTGGCTTTGTTAAATAAATAAATGATCAAAATAAATGTTGTAGATGTTGAGAAGATATACAACTTTGTAGTTAAAAACATTTTGATTTGAATTCGTTTAGGCCTTCAAAATTCGATTTGAAATTTTCTTAGCCGAGTGTTTTATTTTTGGCACTCGATGAAAAACACTCGGCAAAGAATTTTCAAATTTAAGAAATTCAAATGTAGTTTTTGCATGACAAGATGATTTCAAAACAAAAAGTTATCAACTATAAAGATTCATAACTTTTTGAGATATACAAAGTTTATTTAGAGAGTTTTTCCATCCGAGGTTGTTTAAAAAAATCAAATTTTAAAATTTTCAATAAAAAACCCGGTTTTGCATGACAAGATGAACTCAAAGAAAAAGTTGCCAAATACAAAATTTCATAACTTCTCATGATCTACAGAGTTTATTTAGGTTATTTTGTCATATGTTCATCCGACATGGTAATTCTAATATATTTCTAATATCTTATATATCTTTCTTGTAGTTTCATAAACAAAAGAGAGATATGTAAAATTTGTAAATAAATTTGTCTTGGCTTTGTCAAATAAAGAAATTATTAAAATAAATGTTGTAGATCTTGAGAAGTTATACAACTTTGTAGTTAAAAACTTTTTGATTTGAATTCGTTTAGGCCTTCAAAATTCGATTTGAAATTTTTTTTGCCGAGTGTTTTATTTTTTCTTTGCCGAGTGTCAAAGAAAAACACTCGGCAAAGAATTTTCAAATTGAAGAAATTCAAATGAAGTTTTTGCATGACAAGATGATTTCAAAACAAAAAGTTATCAACTACAAAGTTTCATAACTTTTTGAGATCTACAAAGTTTATTTAGAGAGTTTTTCCAACTGAGATTGTTTAGAAAAAATAAAAATTTAAAATTTTCAATTAAAAACGCGGTTTTGCATGCCAAGATGAACTCAAATAAAAAAGTTGCCAAATACAAAATTTCATAACTTCTCAAGATCTACAGAGTTTATTTTAGTTATTTTGTCATATGTTCATTCGGCATGGCGATTCTAATATTTTTCTAAAATCTTATATATCTCTTTTGTAGTTTCATAAACAAAAGAGAGATATGTAAAATTTGTAAATAAATTTGTCTTGGCTTTGTCAAATAAAGAAATTATTAAAATAAATGTTGTAGATCTTGAGAAGTTATACAACTTTGTAGTTAAAAACTTTTTGATTTGAATTCGTTTAGGCCTTCAAAATTCGATTTGAAATTTTTTTTGCCGAGTGTTTTATTTTTTCTTTGCCGAGTGTCAAAGAAAAACACTCGGCAAAGAATTTTCAAATTGAAGAAATTCAAATGAAGTTTTTGCATGACAAGATGATTTCAAAACAAAAAGTTATCAACTACAAAGTTTCATAACTTTTTGAGATCTACAAAGTTTATTTAGAGAGTTTTTCCAACTGAGATTGTTTAGAAAAAATAAAAATTTAAAATTTTCAATTAAAAACGCGGTTTTGCATGCCAAGATGAACTCAAATAAAAAAGTTGCCAAATACAAAATTTCATAACTTCTCAAGATCTACAGAGTTTATTTTAGTTATTTTGTCATATGTTCATTCGGCATGGCGATTCTAATATTTTTCTAAAATCTTATATATCTCTTTTGTAGTTTCATAAACTATAAGAGAGAGAAGTAAAATGTGTAAATAAATTTGTTTTGGCTTTGTTAAATAAATAAATGATCAAAATAAATGTTGTAGATGTTGAGAAGATATACAACTTTGTAGTTAAAAACATTTTGATTTGAATTCGTTTAGTACTTCAAAATTCGATTTGAAATTTTCTTTGCCGAGTGTTTTATTTTTGGCACTCGATGAAAAACACTCGGCAAAGAATTTTCAAATTTAAGAAATTCAAATGTAGTTTTTGCATGACAAGATGATTTCAAAACAAAAAGTTATCAACTACAAAGTTTCATAACTTTTAGAGATCTACAAAGTTTATTTAGAGAGTTTTTCCAACTGAGATTGTTTAGAAAAAATAAAAATTTAAAATTTTCAATTAAAAACGCGGTTTTGCATGCCAAGATGAACTCAAATAAAAAAGTTGCCAAATACAAAATTTCATAACTTCTCAAGATCTACAGAGTTTATTTTAGTTATTTTGTCATATGTTCATCCGGCATGGCGATTCTAATATTTTTCTAAAATCTTATATATCTCTCTTGTAGTTTCATAAACTATAAGAGAGAAGTAAAATTTGTAAATAAATTTGTTTTGGCTTTGTCAAATAAATAAATGATCGAAATAAATGTTGTAGATTTTGAGAAGATATACAACTTTGTAGTTAAAAATATTTTGATTTGAATTCGTTTAGGCCTTCAAAATTCGATTTGAAATTTTCTTTGCCGAGTGTTTTATTTTTTCTTTGCCGAGTGTCAAAGAAAAACACTCGGCAAAGAATTTTCAAATTGAAGAAATTCAAATGAAGTTTTTGCATGACAAGATGATTTCAAAACAAAAAGTTATCAACTACAAAGTTTCATAACTTTTTGAGATCTACAAAGTTTATTTAGAGAGTTTTTCCAACCGAGGTTGTTTAAAAAATCAAATTTTAAAATTTTCAAATAAAAACGGGGTTTTGCATGACAAGATGAACTCAAATAAAAAAGTTACCAAATACAAAGTTTCATAACTTCTCAAGATCTACAGAGTTTATTTTAGTTATTTTGTCATATGTTTATCCGACATGGTGATTCTAATATTTTTCTAAAATCTTATATATCTCTCTTGTAGTATCACAGAGAAATGCAAAATTTATAAATAAATTTGTTTTGGCTTTGTCAAATAAAGAAATGATCAAAATAAATGTTGTAGATCTTGAGAAGTTATACAACTTTGTTGTTAAAAACTTTTTAATTTGAATTCATTTAGGGCTTCAAATTTTGATTTAAAACTTTCTTTGACGAGTGTTTTATTTTTAACACTCGGCAAAGAAGGTCTTTGCCGAGTGTCAAAGAAAAACACTCGGCAAAGAATTTTCAAATTTCAGAAATTCAAATGTAGTTTTTGCATGACAAGATAATTTCAAAACAAGAAGTTATCAACTACAAAGTTTCATAACTTTTTGAGGTCTACAAAGTTTATTTAGAGTGTTTTTCCATCCGAGTTTATTTAAAATTTTCAAATAATGGAAAGGGGTTCTTAGGACATGCTTTATTTAAACTAGTATAGTCTACACACATCCTCCACTTCCCATTTTTCTTCTTGATAGTACAGGGTTAGCTAACCACTCGGGATGGAATACCTCCTTGATGAATCCGACCGCCAGCAACTTGTGGATCTCCTCCCCGATGGCCCGGCGCTTCTCCTCGTCGAATCGGCGCAGGCGCTGCTTCACGGGCTTGGAGCCAGCTCGGATGTACAAGGAGTGCTCGGCGACTTCCCTCAGTATACCAGGCATGTCCGAGGGACTGCACGCAAATATATCAGCATCCGCGCGGAGAAAGTCGACGAGCACTGCTTCCTATTTGGGGTCGAGGCTCAAGCTGATCCTCAACGCCCTGCCTTCAGAGCTCCCGGGGTCGAGGAAGACGAGCTTGGTCTCCTCCGCCGGCTCGAAGTTCCCGGCGTGGCGCTTGGGGTCGGGGATGTCTTGGTCGCCGTCGCCGAGGCTGGTGATGATAGACAGAGAGTCAGCAAGAGCCTCCGCCTCCTCGATGCACTCGACGTCGCACTGGTAGGCGTGCTGGTTGGTCGTGCTGACAGTGATGATGCGGTTTGGCCCCGGCATCTTGAGCTTGAGGTAGGTGTAGTTGGGGACGGCCGTGAACTTGGCGTAGCATGGTCGCCCCAGGATCGTGTGGTAGGTCCCTGGGAACCCGACCACGTCGAATGTGAGGACCTCCCGTCTGAAGTTGTCGGGGTCCCGAAGCAGACGGGCAGATCGATCTGCCCGAGGGGATGGGCGCGATGTCCCGGCAGCACTCCGTGGAATGGCGATGCGTCATTCCTCAGCCGAGACTTGCTGATCCCCATGAGGGCCAAAGTCTCGGCGTAAAGAATGTTGAGGCCACTGCCTCCGTCCATCAACACCTTGGAGAGACGAGTCTCGGCGATGATGGGGTCGATGATCAACGGATAACTCCTGGGGTTGGGATCCGATCCGGGTGATCCTGCCGATCGAACGTGATTGCGCTCTCAGACCATTTGAGGTACGAGGGCACGGCTGTGCTGACTGCGCAAAATTCTCAGAGTTCGCGCTTCCTCTGACTCGCGGTGAGGCGAGCCGCACGTCCCCCAAAGATCTAGAGGTAGTTCTTGACCCTGGGGAATCCTTCTCCCTGGGGGTCGTCATCCTTAGGGGGCTCTTCAGCACCCTCCTTGACTATGATGTCGGTGTAATACCGACGCAGGACAGTGCACTCCTCAAGGGTGTGCTTGGTTGGGCCCCTATGATAGGGGCATGGCTTCTTCAACATCTCGTCGAAGAGACCTGGGCTAGTAGGAGCCCGATTGGGGTTCTTGCGATCTGCCGTGGCGACCAGGTTGTTGTCCGACTGACCCTGCTTCCCCTTGCGACCCTTCTTATTCTTCTTGGGGTCGCGTGAGCCCGAGGCCTCAGTGGCCTCGGCCTTTTGTTTCCCCTTGGCCGTGCCGTCGGAGAAAATGGCACCAACCGCCTCTTCGCCTGAGGCAAAGTTGGTGGCGATGTCGAGCAGCTGGCTGGTGCTTGTGGGGGTCTTGCAACCGAGCTCGTGTACCAACTCCTTGCAGGTGGTACCGGGGATGATGGCTCTGATCACATCGGAGTCGGTGATGTTGGGGAGCTCGGTGCATTGCTATAAGAGACACGGTATTGAAATATGCAATTGCTCTTCTAAAGCCAAGTTGTCATCCCCAGCATGATATAAGAGACGTGGTATTGAAATATGCAATTGCTCTTCTAAATAAATAATGAATGGGATCTGCAAGCGCACAGATTAATACCGATGTAGTATTTTAACCGGGAAGTATTCCAGGTATCGTTATTTATATTTTTACCACTGGGAAGGGATTAACAATCATCAATATTGATTACAGAATAGAATATGAGATTGAGCATCTATCATTGCATGTATAATTGAGAACATTATATCTAACTCTTCATACAGGGATAAGTGTCACATAAAAGATATATGAAGTAATGTATAGTGACAAGGATAACTAATCTGATCTAGCCACATAATAAATATGATAAGCACCTCAATTAGATACTCTAGAAAGTCATTAGCATGGTATTAGAACGAACAACAAGAATATTCCCTAAGTTATTCTCAACTATATAGTCTAGCATATCATAGTTAGTGCAAGCATACTTAGCAATCATTGCGATACAAGACTACGCCCATGCATAGTGATATTAGCAAGGTAAATGAGAAACATAGCAATCACTCCCCTGTAATAATGTTGCTCTGCCAGCCCAATACACGAGAGGGGGACTATATAAGAATCAATAAAGTTGTCACTATCACGAACCACCCCACGATCTGGCATATTGGGTAAAATCGCAAATAAATACGGTATAAGCACCACGCCTACACAATATCTATCATTTACCCATGGATCCGATGGATAAACGCTATACGATCCTAAGCATGTATATAGATCCAATCTAACTAAGCCAAGTACATAACTATGATAAACTAAGAACAATATAATCTTGAATATAAGCAAGTAGAGCAAAGTCATAAGCAATATATTGAAGTAGAACAAAGTCATATTCATAATACTGAAGAACAAAGATAATAGAAGCACAATTAGAGAATTACCAAGAATCCTCCTGACAGATCCGGAAACCAATCGAAGATTGACTCCTTCTAGTTCTAATCCTATGTAGCTATGCTAATCTAGATATCTAATTGATGTGGTGGCTCTAATCTTGATCAGAGGCTTCTTCTCCCTTGAAGAATAATGAATTAGGGTTGAGAGGCTCCCTCCTCCAGGGGCCAGGGGGTCTGGTTTTATAGTCCCTTCAAGTGAATATGGGCCGTTGGATCAAACCGACATAGATTGTATGGTTTAGATTCATCCTTTAGGTCGGTGGAGATCTCCCGCGAAGCAGAGTCCTGATTGGACTCAGGAGGTGGGCGGGCGCCCTGATCACCTGGGCGGGCGCCTAGGGTCAGGCCCCGTTTCGCCTCCGCTTCGGTCTCGTGGCTTCTGGAGTCTTCTAGATGTAAGATAATTGCGCGGCACGTTAATATCTCTATGTAATCCTCACGTGTGGGCCTTTCTTCCGTATTTCCTGATAACCCCCTGCAGAAATAGACAAACACCAAAACTCGTGGAATTCTGTCAGATAAAACCCTAAGTCTAGATGTTGATTTCATTTGGATCCTTTTCTTTGTTTATTTGATAATTAAATTTGATACTTAAGGACCGTCAACAAACTCCCCCAAGCTTACCTCTTGCTCGTCCCTGAGCAAGGATAGACTCAGCTATGGATCAGAAGTTGTTACAATATCTTTTAAAAAATTGACATACATATGCTTTTTAAATAAGATCTTATCTCTGAGTTAGAGTAAACTGTCAAGAATTAAAACTTACTTACTTTACCTTCACCATGGGACTTGTAACTGTCACTTCTGTCTTGAGAGGTTAAAAGATAGAACAGTCTAGCCAAGTGCCATGTCTCTTATTCTTGATCAGCTATAGCTCTGGAGTTTTTGCAGATTTTCAAATAAAACTCAGAGATTCCTTGTATGACTCTCTGAGATCTCTCTTTTGTGGTATTTCTGGATCCTTACCAAGGCAGTGATGGTATATGCCTTCTCTCAATATATATGGTATTTGTGGCATAAAGCATAGTAACATTGTCTTCTCTCTCACCCTACTCTAATAAGGCTTTAATATCTGGAGCTCATAGGTGGGAGATAAAGTATACATACTTACAAGACATTTATTGCATAGTCAAACCATGGATCCAAAGAAACAATCAATAAGTTTAATCAAGATGTGCATGTGTGGCGAATGAATGGTGTATGGTGATGATGGTAATAACAATGGTGGAAGTCTAATTCTACATTTGCTCTTTGAGGAGATACATACCTTCCTTGCTTTTTGAAACTTTATGAGGAGAATGAGATGCTCTTCTTTTTCTTTTCTCTCGGGTGGGTATCTTGTACCCCTAATTCTACTGTCGGACACTTGTCCATTTTTACCTCTCGTCTCACTTTTTCTTTTCTTTCGAGGTTCCGAGCACTTGCTCCTTTTTATTTTCTCGTATATTTTTTTCCTCTCTCTTTTTTTTAGGGCACTCATCTCTTGAGATAATGTAGCAAGTGGTAGTAACAAGATAACTTGAGCATTTATTTCACAAGGGAAAACAAGAATATTTTTGGTTATTCTCTCCCGGATTAGGAGTAGAATATTTTTAAGTGATTCTGGAGATGGAATGGGTGGATATATGTGGATGGTACTTCCAGAGTAGAAGTAGCATATATGAGTGAACGTGCAAGTGAATCTTGATTTAACCACATGACAAGCTCCTAAGGGTCTACACAGCTTGACCATACTCAATGCTCATAAGCAGTAAATAATAAATGTGTGGCTCAAAGTCTAGCAAGCATGTATATATGGCTGTGGTAGGAATTTGAACTCTCATCATACAGGAACTCATCATGCAACATTTTAAAGATTTTCAAAGATAAAATTCTCCAGAATTCTAGCATCTCTAGGAACATATAAACAACAGCTCAACCTTCCCATATCGTATCCGTTAACAACTTAGACTTCAGATCAAATTTTCATCCCACAAGTTTAGGTCTAGAGCAAGCTTTAAATTATAACAGTTATGTCTAAACTTGAGAGAGAACTTAAAATGTGCAAATTAGACAGAGCAACTATTCATCATATCCATGCTTAAGTTTTATTTTAGATACAGATTAGCATAGCCACTTTATTTATTTATTAAACACACTAAGCAAAAGACATATATATATAAGCATAAAATCTTTATTTGATTTTTCCATAGTTATGTATATTTATATTCTAAAATAGTATAAGTATAAAGATAGATAGAAATACTTATCAAGATAAATGGGGGTGCTCTCCCCCAAGCTGAATTTTGACGTAATTTCTCTTGATGTAGCTAGCAGGTGGCAGAGGTGTATTTGAAAGTCAGCAGCATTCTGACAGCGATTAGAATGTCCTCCGTCTGCCAGTCTTCTTGATTCTTAAATTCTGTGGAGCTCAAATAGACAACAAAGCTTGTGGAACTGATTAAGTGTTAGCATAAATATCTAGCCTTTATCATGTTGAGACTCCTTAATAGATATTACTCCCTGTTTTTATATTTTTATTTTATAAAGCAGAAAAATATTTATTTTATTTTTATGCCACCACAGTGAATGTACTTATGGGTTTTATGCCAATCGTATACTCACATGGGGCTTACTGTTTTTTCACATTTTTATTTTCTTTTTAGGATAGTATGAATATGATTAACTAAGCAAACTAATTTTAAATAATTGAAAGGGAAAGGATAACTACCAAGTTTACCTCTTGGCAAGGCGTTCGGTGTTTTTAAGTCCTCCGAACGGGACTCTCCATTTTCTTAATTGTCCTGAGGTTCGTTGGGTGGTGTAGTCGGTACTTCCGGCAGCGCCTCCTCTTCATGTATAGTTATCTTCATTTTCCACACCTGACTTGGTGCTTCAATCTCCTCTGGATAATTCTGTTTAAACTCAACGTCTTCTGACCTTACAACTTCTCCTTCGTAGTCTGCCCATCCGTTCTTGATGATTTGCCTCCTCTGGTTGCGGTTGCGTCTCTGTCTTACCTGCTTAGATTTTTCAACGATATAGTTAGGGTCAGTAAAATAACGGCGTACCTTCTCTGAGGGGAAGTGCATATGGACTTCTCCGGTTCCAATGTAGATAATTGCTTTAACGGTGCTGAGGAACGGTCTTCCAAGGATGATGGGTGGATCATACTCGTCTTCTCCCATGTCGATAACTTGAAAGTCTGTGTAGACAAAGTGATCGTCTATTTTGACTGGGACATCAGTTACTGTTCCTTTAACTTCTCGAAATGTCTGATCTGCCATCTGGAGCTGAATGTATGTTGGTCTTAGTGGCATGGTTCCGAACAAGAGTCGATAGGTGACTGCGGCCATTATGTTGACGCTCGATCGGTGTCACAAGTTGCCTTGTAGAAGTTGTATCCATTTATGGAGCAGTAAATGCTTGGCACTACTGGGTCGTCCTTCTTGGTCAAAAACGGTGACTTAAGTTGGTGATCTTGGCCTCCATGAACTACAGTGACCATCTTAGCTGACTCGGTCCACACTTGCTTGTTCCTGTTCCTTCTGTTGGTCCTCTTCCTTGACTCACGTCTGGATTGATCTGGAATTTGTGTAGTCTTGTTCTTGAAGAAAAATGTTTCCTTCTTCCCTTTGACGTAGAAACTGATCTTGGCAGCATTAGCGTAGATGATAGCTCCCGTTGTGTTCAAGAATGGCCTCCCTAAGATGATAGGTGCTCTCTCATCATTTCCGGTCTCTACCACTACGAAGTCTGCTAGGGCATACAAGGTACCAACTCGGACGCAAAGGTTCTTCAATATTCCTTTTGGAAAAGTTATCGTCTGATCTGCAAACTGCAAACACATGGTTGTTTCTAATAAAGGATATGTAAAGAATTTTTCATAGAGTACCCTGGGTATAATGTTGACACTAGAGCCAAAGTCGCAGAGTGCTTCAGGAACGTCCACCATTCCGATGGAGATCGGGATGACGGGGCGTCCTGGATCGCCTCTCTTGACCGGCAGAAGGTCAGTGGAGAATTCAGTGACGGGGTTACTCCAATTACCTGCATCAAACATGTCTACAAGATTTGCAGATTCTAATCCTTTCGGTTGTGATGGTATACCGGGGTTAGTAGTAGGAACAGCAGCAGCTATTTGATTTAACTAGGATTCAATTATTTTATTAAAGCTAATTTGATTCTTGATGGCAGTAGAGAAATTATCCATTCTATTATTTATATTTTCTAGCATTTTATCATTTGATGCCAATTTCTTAGATAGGTTATCCATTAGCTTTCCTTGATTAGACACTAACTCTCTCAAAGGTGGAAAATTATTATTATTATTGTAAGAATTATTACCTTGATAATTACCTGAGTAGTTAGGCCTCTGTTGATTCCAACCTTGATTTTGTTGAGGACGGTTGTAGTAGTAGTTGTTGTTGTTGTTGATGTAGTTCACATCCTCAAGCATCTCAGGGCAGTGGTTTCCTGAGTGTCCAGTGTCTCCACATTCCTCACAAGTCATGTGAGAGTCGTAGATGTGCATAACTTCCTTCTTATCTCCAGCTCTATCATTGAGCTTCTTCATGAGCAGGTCTAGCTTTGCAGACAGCATGTCTACCTCCTTGCGCTGATGCATACCTCCACCTCTCTTGCGTGTCTGGGTCCTCTCTTCATTCCAGCCTTGGTTGGACGCCATCTTCTCCACAAGAGCTGTGGCTTGTGGTATAGTAAGTGATAAGAATGCTCCTCCAGCTGCAGCATCCATGGTCTCTCGGGCACTGTTGCCGAGCCCATGATAAAACGTCTGCATCAATAGCCAACTCTCCATTCCATGATGGGGACATTCTAGATGTAGTCTTGAAAGCGCTCCCATGCTTCTGGAACAGATTCATCATTTTGTTGCTGAAAACTTGTAATCTTCCCACGGAGAGCATTGGTCTTGCCCATGGGAAAGAACTTTGCCAGGAAGTTTGTTGAGCAGAGTGCCCACGTAGTATTCTTCTCCTTTGTAGCGTAGAACCACTGCTTCGCTCTCCCTAACAGTGAGAATGGGAAGAAGCGAAGTAGTATAGCATCTTTGGAAACTCCTGATATGGTGAATGTGTTGCAAATCTCCAGGAAGTGTTGTAAATGAGCACTAGCATCTTCGTGTGCCTTCCCACAGAACTGGTTGGATTGCACCATGTTGATAAGTCCAGGCTTAAGCTCAAAGTTGCCGTCGATCTCTGCAGCAGGTCCAGTGCGGATGTTGTCCGTAGTGGGAGCTAACAACTCACGGATTGATTTGTTCGCCATGGCCTCGAACTCTGAAGACAAGTTCCGGTGATCTTCTTGATTGAATGAAGCTTCTTGCTGAAGTGTTGATGATCTCTTCTTGAGCTTGGCTCTCGTCTTCTTGAATAATGCTACGGGATTGTCAACAAAATTTCCTGGAAGATGTCTTCTATTCATACATTCCCCTGCATAAGATAAAATAGAAAAATATCGGGGTAAAACTGTATGAGAGAATAGATAAGCTCAATCATATTAGTGATGCGAATGATAACTCAAAATCTTTTATTCCATTCCTGATTAGTAATCAACCTTCCCCGGCAACGGCGCCAAAAATGCTTGTTGGGTATTCTTAACATCATTACCAAAAGTAGATTAAGTTCTCTAAATCTAGTAACGGTGCCAAAAATGCCAAACCTATCCCTTACACCACTTAAGCCAAGTTGTCATCCCCAGCATGATATAAGAGACGCGGTATTGAAATATGCAATTGCTCTTCTAAATAAATAATGAATGGGATCTGCAACCGCACAGATTAATACCGATGTAGCATTTTAACCGGGAAGTATTCCAGGTATCGTTATTTATATTTTTACCACTGGGAAGGGATTAACAATCATCAATATTGATTACAGAATAGAATATGAGATTGAGCATCTATCATTGCATGTATAATTGAGAACATTATATCTAACTCTTCATACAGGGATAAGTGTCACATAAAAGATATATGAAGTAATGAATAGTGACAAGGATAACTAATCTGATCTAGCCACATAATAAATATGATAAGCACCTTAATTAGATACTCTAGAAAGTCATTAGCATGGTATTAGAATGAACTATAAGAATATTCCCTAAGTTATTCTCAACTATATAGTCTAGCATATCATAGTTAGTGCAAGCATACTTAGCAATCATTGCGAGACAAGACTACGCCCATGCATAGTGATATTAGCAAGGTAAATGAGAAACATAGCAATCACTCCCCTGTAATAATGTTGCTCTGCCAGCCCAATACACGAGAGGGGGACTATATAAGAATCAATGAAGCTGTCACTATCACGAACCACCCCACGATCTGGCATATTGGGTACAATCGCAGATAAATACGGTATAAGCACCACGCCTACACAATATCTATCATTTACCCAAGGATCCGATGGATAAACGCTATACGATCCTAAGCATGTATATAGATACAATCTAACTAAGCCAAGTACATAACTATGATAAACTAAGAACAATATAATCTTGAATATAAGCAAGTAGAGCAAAGTCATAAGCAATATATTGAAGTAGAACAAAGTCATATTCATAATACTGAAGAACAAAGATAATTAGAAGAACAATTAGAAGCACAATTAGAGAATTACCAAGAATCCTCCTGACAGATCCGGAAACCAATCGAAGATTGACTCCTTCTAGTTCTAATCCTATGTAGCTATGCTAATCTAGATATCTAATTGATATGGTGGCTCTAATCTTGATCAGAGGCTTCTTCTCCATTGAAGAATAATGAATTAGGGTTGAGAGGCTCCCTCCTCCAGGGGCCAGGGGGTCTGGTTTTATAGTCCCTTCAAGTGAATATGGGCCGTTGGATCAAACCGACATAGATTGTATGGTTTAGATTCATCCTTTAGGTCGGTGGAGATCTCCCGCGAAGCAGAGTCCTGATTGGACTCAAGAGGTGGGCGGGCGCCCAGGGTCAGGCCCCGTTTCGCCTCCGCTTCGGTCTCGTGGCTTCTGGAGTCTTCTAGATGTAAGATAATTGCGCGGCACGTTAATATCTCTATGTAATCCTGACGTGTGGGCCTTTCTTCCGTATTTCCTGATAACCCCCTGCAGAAATAGACAAACACCAAAAGTCGTGGAATTCTATCAGATAAAACCCTAAGTCTAGATGTTGATTTCATTTGGATCCTTTTCTTTGTTTATTTGATAATTAAATTTGATACTTAAGGACCGTCAACACCGACATGGGTATAGTGCGAGCCCCTGTCCCTATGTGTATAGGCTGCGCGTCATTGTGTCATCCAGAAGGGGGTATCTATATCTGCTTGCGAAGGAAACCTTGCGGCCCTAACTTGTTAGACGAACTTCTGAAAGGCTTCATAGTGATCCCTGCCGACCTCCCTAGGAAGGGGGTTAAGAGACTAGCTACCTCGGGCGAAAGGGTAAATCATGACTCATGGGTAAAGATGTACAACCTCTGCAGAGTGTTAAATCTAGTATACTAGCCGTGACCACGGATACGGGCTGCCCGGAAAACTGACGGAATAGATGGACACTGATGAACATGACTAATGATGATAAATGATGGTTTATTATGTTGTTTATATGTTTTATTCTTAATTCTTTTATACATTGATCATGTGGTTATGAGATTATTTATGCTACCTTGATATTTGCTATCCAATGATTAAACATGCTATCCACTATTAAAAGCTAAATGCAGTCAAACCAGTGTCAGCTAGTTGAGCCTCATGAACCCCTGGTTATACTTGTTGAGTACGATATGTGCTCACTCTTGAAATTTCCCAACACCCCAGGTTATGCAAGTGATGATGTTTGGAATGAGGACTACCGTTATGAGTACTAGGCTTGGAGTCAACCAGTCAACAGTGTCCCTGTGTGGAGCTTCCGTCGAGAGCGTTGTTTAATATTATTATCATTTTTGTGTAAGACTATGTGATTTATAATGTTTCGCTATGTAATAAACACTGCAATGGTACATTTGAGATTTGTCTACTTATGTGTGCGACTGTTTCTGGGGCACATATGAGTCTTTTATGCATCCTATTTTGTTCTTAAAATATGGGTGTGACAAATTGGTATCAAAGCTTTGTTGACTGTCGGACGCAAGCCTAGTTAGAAATTGGCCGTCTTAAGGTTTTGAAATTGCTACAAAATCCTTGTTCTATAAACCTTGATATTTTCTCCTATACTATACCCTTTTCACTGCTATTCATCTTCACCTTGATGCTTATTTTAAAGACTTGTTCTCATCCCCACTCCTTGCTTGACATGCTTTTAGAACCTTCTCTTACCACCTTCTGGCATCGTTGAAATAGGAGTTATAGAATCTTTACCCATAATAGGAAGAGAACGTTAGTACCGCAAGTTGAGTCAATGCTTGAAGTGTGAAACCTTTGATGCTTGGTTTGGTTTGTTATTATGCTTATGTTTGATTTGGATCTTTATAATGATTGTAATGATCTTGTGGACTTTCTCTACAATTTCATTTAGTCTATAGGCCTAAGGTATAAGGATTAATGAACTAAGTAGTTGGGTTTGGTTAAAATTATGTTTCTGTCATTTGCTGATTTCTGGAGCAGTCTGCAATGATTTTCGTATAAATCAAATTCTGTTCGTGCAATGTTCATTAAAATTTTTGGGGAACAAGTAGACTTTCATATCTTTCCAATGCCACAAGAATGATCATATTATCTATTATGAGCTGTGAGTTATGACTGTTTAAAGTTGAAGTTTCTGCGCAGTCTGGAATTCTGGGACAGTTTCGGTTGTACCCAGTTTTTGATTAACCTAACTTTGTAATCTGCTAATATGATCTAAATGAAAGTTGTAGATAGTTTCTTTATCTTTCCAACGGTGTACAGCATGTATCCTTTTGAATTTTGGAACTGGAGATATGACTGATTTTCTGATCTGCTGATGTTGGATGCTACCCAGAAAATTTCAGATTCTGTTATCTCTTGTAATTGTCATGTTTGACGTTACTAAGACATGATTCTATACCTTGGAATGCAGATGGCAGCAAGGGGAAGAGGCAGAGGCAGAGGCCATGGCAATGGTAGCAATGCCTCAATCACTGTGGAGGAACTCATGCAAACCCAAAATGAGATGATGCACGTTTTCATGCAGCACCTACAGCGACAACCTCCACCACCACCACCACCACCTGTTCATGTGAAGGACAAGCGTGGGGAGTTTATGAAGGGAAGACCTCCAGTATTTACACACTCAGTTGATCCCATGGAGGCAAATGATTGGTTACGTGCCGTGGAGAGGCAACTGAACATAGCACAGTGCAATGACTTGGAGAAGGTGTTGTATGCTTCTGGACAGCTCCAGGGGGCAGCTCAGACATGGTGGGAGTCATATCAAGCTGCTCGTCCCAACAGTGCTCCTCCTGTCACATGGCTGGAATTTTGTAGAGACTTCAGAGCTCGACATATAAATGAGGAAATGATGGAGCTCAAGCAAGAAGAGTTCAGATCACTCAGGATGGGCTCTATGACTGTGGCAGAGTATCATGACACGTTTGAGCAGTTGGCCCGCTATGCCCCGAATGAAGTCAAGGAAGATGCTGATAAGCAGCGTCTATTCATGAAAGGTCTTTACTATGAGCTCAGGTTGCAGTTGGCTGGAAACACCTATCCTACCTTCCAGGCTCTTGTGAATCGTGCTATTGTGCTTGATAATATACGTAAGGTTCTGGATAAGAAGATAAGGATGCTGGCACAAGGTTCTGGGAGCAACAACCGTCAGCGTTTCAGTTCTCAGCAAGGCTATCAGCAGAGGTTCCAGGGACCAGTTAGTCAGTGGAACCGTAACCAGCAACCTCAGCGTTTCTAGAATCAATCACAAAGTGGGAACCAACGTCCTCCATTCCAGCAATGTAACCATAATCCACAGCAGCATGGTCAGCAGACACCTCGCTCAGGGAACTCAAATGCCACCTCCACGAAAAGAAGTGCTTCTAACACTCCTACCAAGTGTTTCCGTTGTGGGAAGGAACGGCATATGTCCTATGATTGCCCAGAGAAGTTTAATCCGCAGAACAACGACCGGAGATCCACTCCTAATTCGGCAAAGGTGAACAATGTGGCAGCGGAAACAGTTCAAGAGGGACCAGAAATCATGATGGGTACGTTCAGCATCAACTCTATCCCTGCTACAATTTTATTTGATTCTGGAGCTTCGCATACATTCATATCACAAGCATTGGTTAGAGTTCATAGCATTCCACTAGTTGCAATGAAAACCCCTATGCTAGTAAATTCACCGGGTGGGACTATACCAGTTTCTTATTGTTGCCCGTCAGCAAGTCTTTCTTTAAGGGGGGTAGATTTTCCTATCAGTCCCATGGTTATGAGAACTTTAGGCATAGATGTGATCTTGGGTTTGGATTGGATGAAGCAATATGAGACAGATATTAAATGCAAAGAGAGAGTAGTGGCTCTGACAACACCAAAGGGAGAACGAATCAGTGTTGATGTAACAGTGCAAGCACCACTGACAGCTAAAGTGAACCAACTGAATGATGATGTTGATCCTCAGAATCTGGTAGTGGATGAGTTTCCGGATGTCTTTCTAGATGAATTGCCAGGTATGCCACCTGACCGAGACATTGAATTTATTATTGAATTACTACCTGGTACTGCACCCATAGCTAAAAGACCATATAGAATGGGGGTTAACGAACTAGAAGAACTTAAGAAACAAATTAAGGAATTGCAAGATAAAGGGATCATTCGTCCTAGTTCATCACCATGGGGTGCACCAGTTATCTTTGTTGATAAGAAGGATGGTAGTCAGAGGATGTGTGTTGATTATCGGTCACTTAATGAGGTCACTATCAAGAATAAATACCCACTGTCTAAGATTGATGACTTATTTGATCAGCTAAGAGGTGCTTGTGTGTTCTCTAAGATTGATTTGTGTTCTGGTTATCATCAATTGAAGATTCGGAATTCAGATATACCAAAGACAGCTTTCACAATAAGGTATGGGTTGTATGAGTATACAGTTATGTCTTTTAGTTTGACCAATGCACCAGCTTACTTTATGTACATGATGAATAAAGTATTTATGGAGTATCTGGATAAGTTTGTGGAGGTCTTAATTGATGATATTCTAGTATTCTCTAAAACCAAGGAAGAACATGCTGAACATCTAAGATTGATCTTACAGAAACTTAGAGAACATAAGCTGTATGCCAAGCGTAGTAAATGTGAGTTTTGGTTGGAAGAAGTTTCTTTCCTTGGTCATGTTGTTTCTAATGGTGGTATTGCAGTGGATCCTAGTAAGGTGAAAGATGTGCTGAACTGGAAACCACCTAAAGATGTAAGTGAAATTCGCAGCTTTCTTGGTTTAGCTAGTTACTATCGTAGATTCATTGAAGGGTTCTCAAAACTTGCAAAGCCTATGACCGCTCTGTTGGAGAAGAATGCTAAGTTTGTATGGTCTGATAAGTGTCAAGCTAGTTTTGAGGAGTTTAAGAAGAGATTGACTACTACACCTGTGTTGGTATTGCCAGATCTGAGTAAGAGTTTCTCTATTTATTGTGATGCTTCTCGTCTGGGTTTGGGTTGTGTTCTTATGCAAGAAGGTAGAGTTGTGGCATATGCATCTAGACAGTTGAGGACACATGAACTGAATTATCCTACTCATGATCTAGAGTTAGCCACTATGGTTCATGCATTGAAGATTTGGAGACACTTTGATTGGGCATAAGAGTGACATATATACTGATCATAAGAGTTTAAAGTATATCTTCACCCAGACAGATCTGAATTTGAGGCAATGAAGATGGTTGGAACTGATAAAGGATTATGATTTGGAAGTGCATTATCATCCTGGAAAGGCGAACGTCATGGCTGATGCACTTTAGCAGAAAAAATATGCTAACGAGCTTCGGGCAACACCTGAATCTGAGGAGTTGTGTGCTGAATTTGAATATTTGAACCTAGGAATTGTTGTGAATGCTATGGAGATTGAGGTCACTCCCACTCTAGAAGAAGAGATATTGAAATGACAGTTGGAAGATGAGAAACTAAAGGAGATAGCACAGAATGTGGTACTAGGCAAAGCACCAGGATTCAGAATAGATGACAATGGTGTATTGTGGTTTGGAAAAAGGATATGTGTTTCTGAAGTGAAGGCTATTCATGATATGATTCTGAGAGAGGCTCATGAGTCAACATATTCCATTCATCCTGGTAGCACTAAGATGTATCTAGATCTGAAACAGAAGTATTGGTGGTATGGGTTAAAGAGAGATGTAGCTGAGTATGTTGCTTTGTGTGATACTTGTCAGAGAGTGAAACCAATGAAGATTCCTGAATGGAAGTGGGAAGAAGTAGGCATGGATTTCATAGTGGGTTTACCTCGTACACAGAGAGGATATGATTCAATATGGGTAATAGTGGATCGATTGACTAAAGTTGCTCACTTCTTGCCAGTCAAAACCACTGATTCAGGAGCTCGACTAGCAGAGTTATATATGGAGCTGATAGTTTGTTTGCATGGAGTGCCTAAGAAGATTGTATCTGATCGAGGCACTCAGTTCACCTCTACTTTTTGGAAAGTAGTGTTGACGGTCCTTAAGTATCAAATTTAATTATCAAATAAACAAAGAAAAGGATCCAAATGAAATCAACATCTAGACTTAGGGTTTTATCTTACAGAATTCCACGAGTTTTGGTGTTTGTCTAATTCTGCAGGGGGTTATCAGGAAATACGGAAGAAAGGCCCACACGTCGGGATTACATAGAGATATTAACGCGCCGCGCAATTATCTTACATCTAGAAGACTCCAGAAGCCACGAGATCGAAGCGGAGACGAAACGGGGCCAGAGGCAGGGCGCCCGCCCTATTCCCCTGGGTGCCCGCCCCCTCTGAGAGTCCAATCAGGACTCTGCTTTGTGGGAGATCTCCACCGACCTAAAGGATGAAGGATAACCGTTCAATCAATGTCGGTTTGATCCAACGGCCCATATTCACTTGAAGGGACTATAAAACCAGACCCCCTGGCCCCTGGAGGAGAGAGCCTCTCAACCCTAATTCATTGTTCTTCAAGGGAGAAGAAGCCTCTGATCAAGTTTAGAGCCACCACATCAATTAGATATCTAGATTAGCATGGCTACATAGGATTAGAACTAGAAGGAGTCAATCTTCGATTGGTTTTCGGATCTGTCAAGAGGATTCTTGGTAATTCTCTAATTGTGCTTCTAATTGCTTTCTAATTATCTTTGTTCTTCAATATTATGAATATGACTTTGTTCTACTTCAATATATTGCTTATGACTTTGCTCTACTTGTTTATATTCAAGATTATATTGTTCTTAGTTTATCATAGTTATGTACTTGGCTTAGTTAGATTGGATCTATATACATGCTTAGGATCGTATAGCGTTTATCCATCGGATCCATGGGTAAATGATAGATATTGTGTAGGCATGCTGCTTATACCGTATTTATCTGCGATTGTACCCAATATGCCAGATCGTGGGGTAGTTCGTGATAGTGACAGCTTCATTGATTCTTATATAGTCTCCCTCTCGTGTATTGGGCTGGCAGAGCAATATTATTACAGGGGAGTGATTGCTATGTTTCTCATTTACCTTGCTAATATCACTATGCATGGGCGTAGTCTTGTCTCACAATGATTGCAAAGTATGCTTGCACTAACTATGATAATGCTAGACTATATTGTTGAGAATAACTTAGGGAATATTCTTGTAGTTCGTTCTAATTCCATGCTAATGACTTTCTAGAGTATCTAATTGAGGAGCTTATCATATTTATTATGTGGCTAGATCAGATTAATTATTTTTGTCACTATTTATTACATCATATATCCTTTATGTGACACTTATCCCTATATGAAAGAGTTAGATAAATGTTCTCAATTATACATGCAATGATAGATACTCAATCTCATATTCTATTCTGTAATCAATATTGATGATTGTTAATCCCTTCCCAGTGGTAAAAATATAAATAACGATACCTGGAATACATCCCGGTTAAAATGCTACATCGGTATTAATCTGTGCGCTTGCAGATCCCATTCATTATTTATTTCGAAGAGCAATTGCATATTTCAATACCGCGTCTCTCATGTCATGCTAGGGATGACAACTTGGCTTAAGTGGTGTGAGGGATAGGTTTGGCATTTTTGGCACCGTTACTAGATTTAGAGAACTTAGTCTACTTTTGGTAATGATGTTAAGAATACCCAACAAGCATTTTTGGCGCCGTTGCCGGGGAAGGTTGATTACTAATCAGGAATGGATATAGATTTTCGAGTCATCATTCACATCACTAATATGATTGAGCTTATCTATTCTCTCATACAGTTTTACCCCGATATTTTTCTATTTTTATCTTATGCAGGGGAATGTATGAATAGAAGACATCTTCGAGGAAATTTTGTTGACAATCCCGAAGCATTATTCAGAAAAACAAGAGCCAAGCTCAAGAAGAGATCATCAACACTTCAGCAAGAAGCTTCATCCAATCAAGAAGATCACCGGAACTTGTCTTCAGAGTTTGAAGCCATGGCGAACAAATCAATCCGCGAGTTCTCAGCTCCCACTACGGACAACATCCGCACTGGACCTGCTGTAGAGATCGACGGCAACTTTGATCTCAAGCCTGGACTTATCAACATGGTGCAATCCAACCAGTTCTGTGGGAAGGCACACGAAGATGCTAGTGCTCATCTACAACACTTCCTGGAGATTTGCAACACATTCACCATATCAGGAGTTTCCAAAGATGCTATACTACTTCGCCTCTTCCCATTCTCACTGTTAGGGAGAGTGAAGCAGTGGTTCTACGCTTCAAAGGAGAAGAATACTACGTGGGCACTCTGCTCAACAAACTTCCTGGCTAAGTTCTTTCCCATGGGCAAGACCAATGCTCCCCGTGGGAAGATTACAAGTTTTCAGCAACAAAATGATGAATCTGTTCCACAAGCATGGGAACGCTTCCAAGACTACATCCTAGAATGTCCCCATCATGGAATGGAGAGCTGGATATTGATGCAGACGTTTTATCATGGACTCGGCAACAGTGCCCGAGAGACCATGGATGCTGCAGCTGGAGGAGCATTCTTATCACTTACTATACCACAAGCCACAGCTCTTGTGGAGAAGATGGCGTCCAATCAAAGCTGGAATGAAGAAAGGACCCAGACACGCAAGAGAGGTGGAGGTATGCATCAGCTCAAGGAGGTAGACATGCTATCTGCAAAGCTAGACCTGCTCATGAAGAAGCTCGATGATAGAGCTAGAGATAAGAAGGAAGTTATGCACATCTACGACTCTCACATGAGTTGTGAGGAGTGTGGAGATACTGGACACTCAGGCAATCACTGCCCTGAGATGCTTGAGAATGTGAACTACATCAACAACTACTACTACTACTACTACAACCGTCCTCAACAAAATCAAGGTTGGAATCAACAGAGGCCTAACTACTCAGGTAATTATCAAGGTAACAATTCTTACAACAATAATAATAATTTTCCAACTCTGAGAGAGTTAGTGTCTAATCAAGGAAAGCTAATGGATAACCTATCTAAGAAATTGGCATCTAATGATAAAATGCTAGAAAATATAAATAATAGAATGGATAATTTCTCTACTGCCATCAAAAATCAAATTAGCTTTAATAAAATGATTGAATCTCAGTTAAATCAAATAGCTGCTGCTGTTCCTACTACTAACCTCAGTATACCATCACAACCGGAAGGATTATAATCTGCAAATCTTGTAGACATGTTTGATGCAGGTAATAATTCTAGTAACCCCGTCACTGAATTCACTACTGACCTTCTGCTGGTCAAGAGAGGCGATCCAGGACACCCCGTCATCCCGATCTCCATCGGCATGGTGGACGTTCCAGAAGCACTCTGCGACTTTGGCTCCAGCGTCAACATTATACCCAGGGTACTCTATGAAAAATTCTTTACATATCCTTTATTAGAAACAACCATGTGTTTGTAGTTTGCAGATCAGGCATTAAGTTTTCCAAAAGGAATATTGAAGAACCTTTGTGTCTGAGTTGGTACCTTGTACGCCCCAGCAGACTTCGTAGTGGTAGAGACTGGTAATGATGAGAGAGCACCTATCATCTTAGGGAGGCCATTCTTAAACACCTCGGGAGCTGTCATCTATGCCAGTGCTGCCAAGATCAGTTTCTACATCAAAGGGAGAAAGGAGACGTTTTTCTTCAGGAACAAGACTACACAAATCCTAGATCAATCCAGACGTCAATCAAGGAAGAGGACTAACAGGAGGAACAAGAACAAGCAAGTGTGGACCGAGTCAGCTAAGATGGTCACTGCAGTTCATGGAGGCCAAGATCATCAACTTAAGTCACCATTTTTGACCAAGAAGGATGACCCAGGAATGCCAAGCATCTACTGCTCAATAAATGGATACAGCTTCTACAAGACGTTTTGCGACACCGGATTGGGCGTCAACATAATGGCCGCAGTCACCTATCGGCTCTTGTTCGGAACCATGCCCCTACAACCAACATACATTCAGCTCCAGATGGCAGATCAGACATTTCGAGAAGTTAAAGGAACAGTAACTGATGTCCCAGTCAAAATAGACGATCATTTGGTCTACACAGACTTTCAAGTTATTGACATGGGAGAAGACGAATATGATCCACCCATCATCCTTGGAAGACCGTTCCTCAGCACCGTTAAAGCAATTATCTACATTGGAACCGGAGAAGTCCATATGCACTTCCCCTCAGAGAAGGTACGCCGTTATTTTATTGACCCTGACTATATCGTTGAAGAATCTAAGCAGGTCAGAAAGAGACGCAACCGAAACCAGAGGAGGTAAATCATCAAGGACGGATGGGCAGACTATGAAGGAGAAGTGATAAGGTCAGAAGACATAGAGTTTAAACAGAATTATCTAGAGGAGACCATAGCACTGAGTCAGGTATGGAAAGAGAAGATAATTATACATGTAGAAGAGGCGCCGCCGGAAGTACCGACTCCGCCACCCAACAAATCCTAGGACAATTAAGAAAACGGAGAGTCCCGTTCGGAGGACTTAAAAACACCGAACGCCTTGCCAAGAGGTAAACTTGGTAGTTATCCTTTCTCTTTCAATTATTTCAAATAGTTTACTTAGTTAATTATGTTCGTACTATCCTAAAAAGAAAATAAAAATATGAAAACAGTAAGCCCCATGTGAGTATACGAGTGGCATAAAACCCATAAGTACATTCACTGTGGTGGCATAAAAATAAAATAAATATTTCTTTTCTGCTTTATAAAATAAAAATATAAAAATAGAGAGTATTAATTATTAAGGAGTCTCAACATGATAAAGGCTAGATATTTATGCTAACACTTAATCAGTTCCACAAGCTTTGTTGTCTATTTGAGCTCCACAGAATTCAAGAATCAAGAAGACTAGCAGACGGAGGACATTCTAATCGCTGTCAGAATGCTACCGACTTTCAAATACACCTCTGCCACCTGCTAGCTACATCAAGAGAAATTACGTCAAAATTCAGCTTGAGGGAGAGCACCCCCATTTATCCCGATAAGTATTTCTATCTATCTTTATACTTATACTATTTTAGAATATAAATATACATAAACCAGGAAAAACCAAATAAAGATTTTGTGATTATATATATATATCTTTTGCTTAGTGTGTTTAATAAATAAATAAAGTGGCTATGCTAATCTGTATCTTAATAATAAAACTCTAGCATGGATATGATGTATAGTTGCTCTGCCTAATTTGCACACTTTAAGTTCTCTCTAAAGTTTAGATATAACTGTTATAATTTAAAGCTTGCTCTAGACCTAAACTTGTGGGATGAAAACTTGATCTGAAGTCTAAGTTGTTAACGGATATGATATGGGAAGGTTGAGCTGCTGTTTATCTGTTCCTAGAGATGCTAGAATTCTGGAGAATTTTATCTTTGGAAAATCTTTAAAATATTGCTTGATGAGTTCCTGTATGATGAGAGTTTAAATTCCTACCACAGCCATATATACATGTTTGCTAGACTTTGAGCCACACATTTACTTTTTACTGCTTATGAGCATTGAGTGTGGTCAAGCTGTGTAGACCCTTAGGAGCTTGTCATGTCGTTAAATCAAGATTCACTTGCACGTTCACTCATATATGCTACTTCTACTCCGGAAGTACCATCCACATATATCCATCCATTTCCATCTCCAGAATCGCCCAAAAATATTCTACTCCTAATCCGGGAGAGAATAACCAAAAATATTTCTGTTTTTCCCTTGTGAAATAAATGCTCAAGTTATCTTGTTACTACCACTTGCTATATTATCTCAAGAGATGAGTGCTCTAAAAAAAAGAAATATGAGGAAATAAAAAGGGGCAAGTGCCCGGAACCTCGAAAGAAAAGAAAAAGTGAGACGAGAGGTAAAAATGGACAAGTGTCCGACAGTAGAATTAGGGGTACAAGATACCCACCTGAGAGAAAAGAAAAATATAGAGCATCTCATTCTCCTCACTATTCAAAAAGCAAGGAAGGTATGTATCCCCTCAAAGAGCAAAAGTAGAATTAGACTTCCACCATTGTTATCATAATCATCACCGTATACCATTCATTTACCACACATGCACATCTTGATTTGACTTATTGATTTGTTTCTTTGGATCCATGGTTTGACTATGCAATACATGTCTTGTAAGTATGTATACTTTATCTCCCACCTATGAGCTCTAGATATTAAAGCCTTATTAGAGTAGGGTGAGAGAGAAGGCAATGTCACTATGCCTTATACCACAAATACCACATACTTTTTGAGAGAAGGCATATACCATCACTGCCTTGGTAAGGATCCAAAAATACCACAAAAGAGAGATCTAAGAGAATCATACAAGGAATCTCTGAGTTTTATTTGAAAATCTGCAAAAACTCTAGAGCTATAGCTGATCAAGAATAAGAGACATGGCACTTGACTAGACTGTTCTATCTTTTAACTACTCAAGACAGAAGTGACGGTTACAAGTCCCGTGGTGAAAGGTAAAGTAAGTAGGTTTTAAGTCTTGACAGTTTACTCTAACTCAGAGATGAGATCTTATTTAAAAAACATGTGTACCGTCAATTTTTAAAGATATTGCAACAACTTCTCATCCATTGCTGAGTATATCCTTGCTCAGGGACGAGCAAGAGGTAAGCTTGGGGGAGTTTGTTGACGGTCCTTAAGTATCAAATTTAATTATCAAATAAACAAAGAAAAGGATCCAAATGAAATCAACATCTAGACTTAGGGTTTTATCTGACAGAATTCCACGAGTTTTGGTGTTTGTCTATTTCTGCAGGGGGTTATCAGGAAATACGGAAGAAAGGCCCACACATCAGGATTACATAGAGATATTAACATGCCGCGCAATTATCTTACATCTAGAAGACTCCAGAAGCCATGAGACCGAAGCGGAGACGAAACGGGGCCAGAGGCAGGGCGCCTGCCCTGTTCCCCTGGGCGCCCGCCCCCTCTGAGAGTCCAATCAGGACTCTGCTTCGTGGGAGATCTCCACCGACCTAAAGGATCAAGGATAACCATTCAATCAATGTCGGTTTGATCCAACGGCCCATATTCACTTGAAGGGACTATAAAACCAGACCCCCTGGCCCCTGGAGGAGAGAGCCTCTCAACCCTAATTCTTTGTTCTTCAAGGGAGAAGAAGCCTCTGATCAAGATTAGAGCCACCACATCAATTAGATATCTAGATTAGCATAGCTACAGAGGATTAGAACTAGAAGGAGTCAATCTTCGATTGGTTTCCGGATCTGTCAAGAGGATTCTTGGTAATTCTCTAATTGTGCTTCTAATTGCTTTCTAATTATCTTTGTTCTTCAATATTATGAATATGACTTTGTTCTACTTCAATATATTGCTTATGACTTTGCTCTACTTGTTTATATTCAAGATTATATTGTTCTTAGTTTATCATAGTTATGTACTTGGCTTAGTTAGATTGGATCTATATACATGCTTAGGATCGTATAGCGTTTATCCATCGGATCCATGGGTAAATGATAGATATTGTGTAGGCGTGGTGCTTACACCGTATTTATCTTGTACCCAATATGCCAGATTGTGGGGTAGTTCGTGATAGTGACAGCTTCATTGATTCTTATATAGTCCCCCTCTTGTGTATTGGGCTGGCACAGCAATATTATTACAGGGGAGTGATTGCTATGTTTTTCATTTACCTTGCTAATATCACTATGCATGGGCGTAGTCTTGTCTCACAATGATTGCTAAGTATGCTTGCACTAACTATGATAATGCTAGACTATATAGTTGAGAATAACTTAGGGAATATTCTTGCAGTTCATTCTAATTCCATGCTAATGACTTTCTAGAGTATCTAATTGAGGTGCTTATCATATTTATTATGTGGCTAGATCAGATTAATTATCTTTGTCACTATTTATTACTTCATATATCCTTTATGTGACACTTATCCCTGTATGAAAGAGTTAGATAAATGTTCTCAATTATACATGCAATGATAGATACTCAATCTCATATTCTATTCTGTAATCAATATTGATGATTGTTAATCCCTTTCCAGTGGTAAAAATATAAATAACGATACCTGGAATACTTCCCGATTAAAATGCTACATCGGTATTAATCTGTGCGCTTGCAGATCCCATTCATTATTTATTTAGAAGAGCAATTGCATATTTCAATACCGCGTCTCTTATGTCATGCTGGGGATGACAACTTGGCTTAAGGGGTGTGAGGGATAGGTTTGGCATTTTTGGCACCGTTACTAGATTTAGAGAACTTAGTCTACTTTTGGTAATGATGCTAAGAATACCCAACAAGTAGTACATGATTCCTTGGGAACAAAGTTGAATTTTAGTACAGCGTATCTTCCACAGACAGATGGACAGACTGAGAGGATCAATCAGATACTGGAGGATATGTTAAGAGCTTGTGCTTTGCAGTATGAAACCAGTTGGGATAAGAGTTTGCCATATGCAGAGTTTTCCAACAACAACAGTTATCAGCAAAGTCTTAAAATGGCACCGTTTGAAGCATTATATGGTCGTAGGTGCAGAACACCTTTGTTTTGGAATCAAACTGGGGAGACTCAGGTGTTTGGTACGGATGTGCTTAGACATGCAGAACAACAAGTGCGGGCTATCCGGGATAATCTGAGAGTTGCTCAGTCTCGTCAGAAAAGTTATGCAGATACACGTAGGAGAGAACTAGCTTTCGAGGAAGGTGATTATGTCTATCTGAAAGTATCACCTATGCTGAGTGTGAAGAGGTTTTGAAAGGAAAGCTAGCTCCAAGGTATGTTGGCCCGTTTAAAGTTTTGCAAAGGTGTGGAGAAGTAGCGTATCAGTTAGAGTTGCCTAAAAGTTTATCTGGTGTGCATGATGTGTTCCATGTGTCACAACTTAAGAAGTGTTTGCGTGTACCTGAGGAGCAAATACCATTGGAAGAGCTTTCTGTTAAGGGTGATCTCACTTATGAAGAGTATCTGGTCTGAATTTTGGAGACAACTGAGAGAGTCACCAGAAGTCGGGTTATTAGAATGTGCAAAGTGCAGTGGAATCGGTATTCGGAAGGAGAGGCAACTTGGGAAAGAGAGGATGATCTGAGAAAATCATATTCATATTTGTTTGAGTAAGTTCTGCTCAATCTCGAGGATGAGATTCTTTTAAGGGGGTAGAGTTTGTAACACCCAAAATTTGATTTTCAAATAATAGGATTTAATTTGATTTATTTAAGTATTATTGTGAGCATTTAATTTAGTGAATAAATATTTTTTGTTGGAACTAAAAATTCATCATAAGTTTAGTAAACGTAATTGTGCATTCATGCTGGCCATGGTTTACTTTGTGCTGTGTGTTTTGAAAATTAAAAGAACTCAAAACTATTATTGAAAGACCTTTGGAAAAATAAAAACAGAAAAGAAATTAGAAAAAAAAAGAAAAGGACACAACCCTGACTTCGGACGGGGCCAGTGGCCGAAGCCCAGCAGTCCTTTCCCCTCCTCCATCTTTGCGCTCGGCCCACCTGCTCCCCCGTGCGCCTGGCCTCACCTCCCTCTTCTTTCTTTAACCAACAACTGGGGCCCGCATGTCAGCGTGTTCAATCTTCATCTTCGTTTCGGAACCGCACCGTACGATCCCGGGAACATTGGATTGCGTGTTGTTGATTGATGTTTGGGAATAGACGGTGAGCCATACGTTGGTGATCAAGACCAAGCCTTTGAAGACCAGTAGGCTCAGGAGAGCTTTGATCAAGGCAAGTATAACTTAGGATTATCCTTGTTACCTACACACTTTTAATACATATATCATATGCATGTGTCCACCTTGATGACCTTAGCAAAATCATAGATGATTGTTATCCTGAATTCCTTGTTACCTATTTTGATATGCATTTGGGTAGTTCTTGCTAGTGCTTTATTATAATCCATGATCTTGTAACATGAATATTTGAATATACAATAAACAATAAAATAAGCTTTCTAGCAACTTGAACATAAACGGTGGAAAGAACTCTAGCTTTTGCTAGATTGATCTTGACCCTCCATAAGGACTTATCCCTTAGCAAAAGCTCGGACAACTCGTACAACCATGAGGGCTATATGGCTCTGGCTTTAGCTCAGTATGAAGACCTTTTCTAGCTTGTTAGAGGTTACCCGAAAGGGCCCTAGAGGGGCTGAACCGACATGGGTATAGTGTGAGCCCCTGTCCCTATGTGTATAGGCTGCGCGTCATTGTGCCATTCGGAAGGGGGTATCTATATCTGCTCGTGAAGAAAACCTTGCGGCCCTAACATGTTAGACGAACTTCTGAAAGGCTTCATAGTGATCCCTGCCGACCTCCCTAGGAAGGGGGTTAAGAGACTAGCTACCTCGGGCGAAAGGGTAAATCATGACTCATGGGTAAAGATGTACAACCTCTGCAGAGTGTTAAATCTGCTATACTAGCCGTGACCACGGATACGGGCGGCCCGGAAAACTGACGGAATAGATGGACACTGATGAACAACACTAATGATGATAAATGATGGTTTATTATGTTTTTTATATGTGTTATTCTAATTTTTGTATACATTGATCTTATGGTTATGGGATTATTTATGCTACCTTGATATTTGCTATCCAATGATTAAACATGCTATCCACTATTAAAAGCTAAATGCAGTCAAACCAGTGTCAGCTATTTGAGCCTCATGAACCCCTGGTTTTACTTGTTGAGTACGATATGTGCTCAGTCTTGCAATTTCCCAACACCCCAGGTTATGCAAGTGATGATGTTTGGAATGAGGACTACCGTTATGAGTACTAGGCTTGGAGTCAACCAGTCAACAGTGTTCCTGTGTGGAGCTTTTGTCGAGAGCGTTATTTAATATTATTATCATTTTTATATAAGACTATGTGATTTATTATGTTTCGCTATGTAATAAACACTGCAATGGTACATTTGAGATTTGTCTACTTATGTGTGCGACTGTTCGTGGGGCACATATGAGTCTTTTATGCATCCTATTTTGTTCTTAAAATATGGGTGTGACACGAGTGTTTTATTTTTAACACTCGGCAAAGAAGGTCTTTGCCGAGTGTCAAAGAAAAGCACTCGGCAAAGAATTTTCGAATTTAAGAAATTCAAATGTAGTTTTTGCATTACATGATGATTTCAAAACAAAAAGTTTTCAACTACAAAGTTTCATAAGTTTTTGAGATCTACAAAGTTTATTTAGAGAGTTTTTCCATCCGAGGTTGTTTAAAAAATCAAAATTTAAAATTTTCAATTAAAAACGCGGTTTTGCAAGACAAGAGGAACTCAAATAAAAATGTTGCCAAATACAAAAATTCATAACTTCTCAAGATCTACAGAGTTTATTTTGGTTATTTTCTCATATGTTCATCCGACATGGTGATTCTAATATTTTTCTAAAATCTTATATATCTTTCTTGTAGTTTCATAAACTAAGAGAGAAGTAAAATTTGTAAATAAATTTGTTTTGGCTTTGTCAAATAAAGAAATGATCAAAATAAATGTTGTAGATGTTGAGAAGTTATACGACTTTGTAATTAAAAACTTTTTTATTTGGATTCGTTTAGTCCTTCAAAATTCGATTTGAAATTTACTTTGCCGAGTGTTTTATTTTTGACACCAGGCAAAGAAGGTCTTTGCCGAGTGTCTTAGAAAATTACTCGGCAAAGGATTTTCAAAATTTAAGAAATTGAAATGTAGTTTTTGCATGACAAGATTATTTCAAAACAAAAAGTTAGCAACTACAAAGTGTCTTAACTTTTTAAGATCTACAAAATTTATTTAGAGAGTTTTTCCATCCGAGGTTGTTTAAAAAAAATCAAATTTTAAAATTTTCAATTAAAAACGCGGTTTTGCATGACAAGATGATCTCGAATAAAAAAGTTGCCAAATACAAAATTTCATAACTTCTCAAGATCTACAGAGTTTATTTTGTTTATTTTGTCATATGTTCATCCGACATGGTGATTCTAATATTTTTCTAAAATCTTATATATCTCTCTTGTAGTATAAGAGAGATGTCAAATTTGTAAATAAATTTGTTTTGGCTATGTAAAGTAAAGAAATGATCAAAATAAATGTTGTAGATCCTGAGAAGTTATACAACTTTGTAGTTAAAAACTTTTTGATTTGAATTCGTTTAGGGCTTCAAATTATGATTTAATACTTTCTTTGCCGAGTGTTTTATTTTTGACACTCGGCAAAGAAGGTCTTTGACGAGTGTCAAAGAATAACAATCGGCAAAAAATTTTCAAATTTAAGAAATTCAAAAGTAATTTTTACATGACAAGATGATTTCAAAATAAAAAGTTATCAACTACAAAGTTTCATAACTTTTTGAGATCTACAAAGTTTATTTAGAGAGTTTTTCCATCCGAGGTTGTTTAAAAAAAATCAAAATTTAAAATTTTCAATTAAAAAACGCGGTTTTGCATGATAAGATGAACACAAATATAAAAGTTGCCAAATACAAAATTTCATAACTTCTCAAGATCTACAGAGTTTATTTAGGTTATTTTGTCATATGTTCATCTGACATGGTGATTCTAATATTTTTCGAAAATCTTATATATCTCTCTTGTAGTTTCGTAAACTATAAGAGGCAGATGTAAAATTCATAAATAAATTTGTTTTGGCTTTGTCAAATAAAGAAATGATCAAAATAAATGTTGTAGATCTTGAGAAGTTATACGACATTGTAATTAAAAACTTTTTGATTTGAATTCGTTTAGGCCTTCAAAATTCGATTTGAAATTTTCTTTGCCGAGTGTTTTATTTTTGACACTCGGCAAAGAAGGTCTTTGCCGAGTGTCAAAGAAAAACACTCAGCAAAGAATTTTCAAATTTAAGAAATTCAAATGTAGTTTTTGCATAACAAGATAATTTCAAAATAAAAAGTTATCAACTACAAAGTTTCATAACTTTTTGAGATCTACAAAGTTTATTTAGAGAGTTTTTCTATCTGAGGTTGTTTAAAAACATTTAAAATTTTTAATGAAAAACGCGGTTTTGCATGACAAGATGAACTCGAATAAAAAAGTTGCCAAATACAAAATTTCATAACTTCTCAAGATCTACAGAGTTTATTTTGGTTTTTTTGTCATATGTTCATCCGACATAGTGATTCTAATATTTTTCTAAAATCTTATATATCTCTCTTGTAGTATGAGAGAGATGTAAAATTTATAAATAAATTTATTTTTGGCTTTGTCAAATAAAGAAATGGTCAAAATAAATGTTGTAGATCTTGAGATGTTATACAACTTTGTAGTTAATGTAACACCCAAAATTTGGCTCTTTTCAAAATAGATGAATTTGGCTTTATTAAATAATTTTGTGAGCATAAAAATATAGGAAAATAAATAAACTTTGGGAAATTAAAATTTAATAGAAAATTAGAAACACGTTGTTGCATACATGCTGGTGCACTTCTTTTATGGGATGAGTGGTTGGAAGAAAGGAATTTGAATTCAAAAATTCATTTGGGAAAGAGTTTGGAAATTTTGTTTGGAAAATAAAAAGAAAAAGTTTTTCTCTCTTCCCCCTCCTTCTTTTCGGCCTTGTGGCCCAGCAACCCCGCGCGCCCCGCGCCTCCTTCTTGGGCCTGGCCCAGCCGGCTCCCCTCCCTTCCCCCTTTTTCTCCCTGGCAGCTGACGGGTGGGGCCCACCCATTAGGACCACCCCCTTCCTCCAACCGCTCCGTCCCCAGTCTCTCTCCCGTTTGGAAACCGCCGAAGCCGCTCTCCCCCGCGCCCACGTTCTCCGCCCCCCCCCCGCGTCTCGGCTTCAAGTGGAGGGAGTCCACGCGCCCGAGTCTTCCTCTCTCCATTTTCCCCCTCTATTCCCTCGGCTCTGCTCCCAACCGCGAGCGCGCTGAGAACCGTCGCCGGAGTTCTTCGCCCACCGCGTGAAGCTTCCATCCAGAGCCGGTTTCGCTCCGATTTAGCGCCATGGTGAGCTTCCTCTCCCTTCCCTCTCTCTCTCCATCCAATTCCCGAGCAAAACGGGGTCCTCTATCGCTCCAGCCGCGCTCGCCGGAGAAGCTTTCCGCCGCCGGCCATGGCGCGGCAGCTCGGGTGCTTCCCGGATCGTTCCAAGGCCGAGGACGCATTCCCCTCGCCCTCCTCTCTCTCCCAGCGGTCTCGGTTTAGAAAACGGTCCGCCGTAGCCTCGGTTGGGGTTGCGCCCGCGAGCTCAGGCCCGGCCAGCCATCGCGCCCGCCGCGCCCTTCCTCCCCTGCGGCCAGGAGCGCCGCCCATCCTCTCCCCCCTTTTCCCCCCTTCTAATCTCAGGCGTTCATCAAGAGATCAACGGCCCAGAGAGCCCCATACCCCTTCGGGGGCGATTTTGATAAAGAGCCCCCCTGGAAACCCTTTTTCGCGCGCGCAGTCCTCGGCCAGAAGAATTTCCAGGATTTAATTCATTTATTTAAAATCGTTTAAACTATGCCTTATTTACAGAATTGTCACCACATTGTTTTAGCTATAAAATCGTCGTTTGAACTCCGAATCGATCCGTTCAAGTTGCATTAGTTTCGTAATTTCGTAAGCTTCGCGTTGGTACCACTGTTGTTTAGGTTTACCACTGTTATATTTCCTAGTTAATTACAAGTCCATAGATTGTTGTTGAAATCCCGTTAAAAGCGTAACTTTCGCGTCGTAAGTCCGTTTTTCGTGAATTTCGCGTTGACGTGATCGTAGCAGCACGTAGATGATTATTGAAAACTTTTATTTAATTTATTTACTGCTGGTGTACTGTTCTAACTTTAGGAATTGTTCTCTTGCATGTTTGTCTTGTTATGCGTGATGATTGTGTTGTATTGATCGAGCCCAGACGGTGAGGAGTATTTCGGGAGTCCGGAGCTCTTTGGGGACCAGTAGGACCAGCAAGAACAGCAGGAGTACGTGAACCAAGGCAAGTATAGCACGGGCCTACCTTGTTGTCCTACTTATTTCTAAGCATTTCACCCTGCATGTGTATAATATTGCAAACTATAAGGACATCCTAGCTGTTGATGACAATTACCTTATTCCCAAGGGTTTTTATTGCATATGCGTAGAAGTGCTAGTGCTTTAACTCCAATTATATATGATCTGAAATCAGTGATGGAACCATGGTTAATTGATTAAACATGATTATGATAAATGGAACATAGGGCTATGGTACAAATGACTGTTGGTCATGTTGTCCTAGACCCTCCGTAAGGACTTATCTGTCGGCAAAAGCTGGGACTTACAGTGCAACCGGGAGAGTCACATGGCTCTGACTTTAGCTCAGTAATAGGATCTTTTCTAACTCGTTAGAGGTTACCCAAAAGGGCGCAAGAGGCGCTTGCCACTTTGGGTGTAGTGCTGCCCCTGTTTCTATGAGTATAGCCGCGATGGAAATGTGCCATAGAAAATGGGGGTTTTCTACATCTGCCTGCCGAGGAAACCTCGCAGCCCTAACTGGTTAGAATAGGCCTATGGAAAGCTTCATACTGTACCCTGCCCGCTCACCTTGGTAGTGTTTGGGGGTCGACGGATCCCGGGCATATGGGCAACACGACTCACGGTGAAAGTGCACAACCTCTGCAGAGTGTAAAACTGTTATAACAGCCGTGCTCACGGTCACGAGCGGCCCGGAAAACTCACAGAATAACTGGTTACTGATGGCTTTATGGTACATGATGATGTATAATTATGCTTTAATGTGACTTAATGACTTACTATGGTTCTGATAACTGATCATATGGGATATTTGGGAGCTTAAGCATAATCTATAATAATCAATGATAAAACACTGACCTACTAAAAGCTGATGTAGTGAACCTAGTTTAGCCTGTTTGAGCCTCATAAATCCTCATGCTATGCTTGTGGAGTACAAGATGTACTCACGCTTGTATATTTCTTTTCTTTGGATAAAAATCCCGGATGGGTAACAGATGGTGGAAGCTATGAGGACTATCCAGAGGAATATTAGGCTTGTGCTTCACCAGTCGACCTTCCCTGTGTGAGGGCCATGAGATAGTTACCTTAGATTATCTTATTTATATTTCCGCTGTTATACCAGACTTTGTGATGTAATAACTACGTTTGTTGTAAACACTGCGATGATGGTATTTAATTTATGACTTATGTGTGTGATTGATCTCTGGGCGCACATAAGTTTATGCATTCAATTTCTTCCTTGAAATTGGGTGTGACAAATTGGTATCAAAGCCGTGTTGACTGTAGGACGCAAGCCTAGGTAGCAATGGTCGATATAGTGTCTTTGTTTTATTTATTTAATGCTTTCTACCCTACTTTTTGTTATTTTATAAAATTTATTATGCTTATATTACTTATTCTATTGCCAAAATATTGATCTAATCTTAAAATAAAATTTATAGATGCCGCCTGTCACGAGGTCTCGCTGTGCCAGCACCAGGAGCTACATCTCTCAGTTCACGCCCCAGCCGTCCCAGCCAGTGGTGGACATCTCCGACAACGAGACTGTCCCCATGGATGAAGAGGACCCAGCGATGGTGACAGAGGTGGATGATGATGATGAGAACTGGATGGACTCCCCTGTAGCAGCTGCACCTGTTCCACCCACTGCACCTGCGCCACCAGCTGTTCCAGTGGCACCTGCTGCACCTGCACCACCAGCTCCATCAGTCGCACCTGCTGCCCCTGCTGTACCAGAGGTGGTGCCTCCAGCTGGTCCTGAGGAAGAAAACCCAGGATGGACTACCATCATCCACTACAAGTATCCTTCAATGACAGCCTACTTCCACAACTTGCTTAGGGAAATGTTGGATACCTACTATGCTGATAAGGAGATTGGCATTAGGTACTGCTGTGCAGAGTATACACACCCCTATGAGGCCACATACTGGAGGTCGGATCTTACCATTATAGTGGGGAATGAGGCACATGACAGCTATATGGTAGAGAGCATCCATGGTCACGTTGCTAGGCGAGCTGAGGCACAAGACAGCATGGAGGACGCCGCCCAGATCGCTTACACTCACTACCATGGCCTTCGCTATGAGGCCATGAGAGCAGACCAGTACAAGTTCCTCCCTCGCCATGATTCTACTATTAGTACTTGGTCTATTGAGAACCCGCAGGAGGTTGACACGCCATTGGATGCAACTGTTAGGCATATGCATGTCCTGCAGATGGCCAATGATGACCTACAGGAGGAGCTTCATGATCAGCAGGATTCCATAGATCGCGTCCAGGAGATGGTGGACAGCCTTAGAAAGCAGCTTGAGTTGCCACCACTCTACAAGAAGAAGACCGCACCTCCTAGCATCTCCGGCGACGCACCATAGGCCTAGGATGCCATAGTTGTTTTATTTCGTAGTCTCGTTGTGTCAGTTGAGTTTGGAGTGCTTGTGAACAATTGATGTGTCCGTTGAATTTGTTTGTGTATTTGCATGATTTGAATCTTTGTAATGACTGCTGGAAGGTTGTGGATTTATCTACAAACTTCTGTTACCTTAAGTTTAATTATCGAATGCGTAGTTGGGTTGGTATATTCTGCTGTTGCTGTGCTATTTTTCAGGAGCAGCCTGTGATGTTTAGTTTTTATCTCTGGAGTGGTACGTCCAAAATTTCTGAAATTTTTGTGGAGGAAACTACACTGCGGTATCTCTCATTTGCAACTGGAACCATGTCAAAACCTGCTCGGATCTGGGAGATATCCTTGTTACAATCTGGGACTATTGCGCAGACTAGAACACAGAACAGATTCGCTTTACCCCTGTTTTTGATCAAGATAATGTCAGAATCTGTAAAAGTGGTCTGAACAAAAGTTGTAACAAATTTTATAAGCTTTCGAAACATGTATGGCACGCCTCTGTTGGATCTCAGAAACTCGAGTTATGGGTTAAATACTGCACTGCTGATTTTGCATCCTGTCCAGAAAAATTTCAGCAAAGTCTATTTGATATTATAATCAGTTATTAATTATGGAAAGACCTCTAAAAGCTCATTCCTTTGTTGGAAACAGATGGCTGATGAAGGAGGAAGAGGCCGTGGTCGAGGTCGAGGCTGTGGCCGTGGACGTGGCCGTGGCGCACCGGTGGACCCACCGCCACCACCACAGCCTGTGACAATGGAGCAGCTCATGTTGATGCAAACTCAATTGATGCAAACTATGATGGATCGCCTGGATCACCAGCCCGCCGTCGTACCACCACCGGTCCAGGTTCGAGATAAGAGGGGAGAGTTCATGAAGGGACGTCCCCCTATTTTTACACATGCTAGTGACCCTTTAGAAGCTGATGATTGGTTAAGAGCTGTGGAGAAGCAGCTGAACATTGCTCAGTGCAATGACATGGAGAAGGTGTTGTATGCCTCCGGACAACTGCAAGGTGCTGCACAAGAGTGGTGGGAGTCCTACCAATATGGATGCCCAGACAACGCACCACCTGTCACTTGGAGGGAATTCACCGAGAGTTTCCGGTCTTACCACATTCCAGAGGGGCTCATCGAGCTCAAACAAGAGGAGTTCCGTGCTCTCAAGCAAGGCTCCATGACTGTCGCTGAGTACCGTGACAAGTTCGCTCAATTGTCACGTTACGCTCCGGGTGAAGTAGCCAAGGATTCTGACAAGCAACGTCGTTTCCTGAAAGGACTGTATGATGGTCTGCAACTGCAGTTGATGTCCAATGTTTACCCCAGCTTCCAGGAACTTGTGAACCGCGCTATTGTGATTGACAATAAGCGCAAAGAGATGGATGCTAAGAAGAGGAAGATTCAGGGGCAGGCATCTAGCAGCAACACTCGTCCGCGCGTGTTTCCTCAGCAGGGCTTTCCTCCCAGGAACCAGAGGCCCCCTAGTCAGTGGAATCAGGGCCAGTACCCTCCGCGCAGCCAAAACCAGAACCAGCAGCGTCCCCAGTACCAGCAGCAGTTTGGTAATCAACGCCCTCAGCAGCAAGCTAACCCCCAGGCACCATGTCCAGGTGTGCCCAACAATGCTCTAGTGAAGACAGCAGTGGCAAACAACCCCAATGCTTGCTACCGTTGTGGTGAAGTGGGTCACTATGCCCATCAGTGCCCGAAGAAGGAGAACCCCTCAGCTCCACAGAATCAGAACAACAATCAGAGGTCCAGTGCTCGACCACCCCACACTGGAAGTGTGAACCATGTGTCTACTGAATCAGCTCAGGAGGCACCTGAGGTCATGCTGGGTACGTTCAGTATCAACTCCATCCCTGCTACTGTACTTTTTGATTCCGGAGCTTCGCATTCTTTCATCTCGCAAGCTTTTGTTAGAGTACATAGCATAGCTTTATGTGCCATGAAAAACTCAATGCTAGTGAATTCACCGGGGGGGTACTATGCCAGCGAACTATTGGAGTCCCTCCACTAGTGTTTCTCTAAGGGGGGTAGAGTTCAAAGTAAACCCCATTGTGCTAAGAACTTCTGGTATTGACCTTATCCTGGGGATGGATTCGATGAAGCAACATCGGGCAGTGATTCAGTGCCAGAGAAGTCTGTGGTAGTAACATCACCTAAAGGAGATAGAATTTATGTAGAAGTGGCAGTGCAAGCACCTCCAACTGCTACCGTGAACCAGTTGACTAATGAGGTCAACGAGGAGAACCGAGTGGTGGATGACTTCCCTGATGTGTTCCCTGATGAATTGCCAGGTATGCCACCTGACCGAGACATCGAATTCCTTATTGAACTTTTACCTGGAACTGCACCTATAGCTAAAAGACCTTATAGAATGGGAGCGAATGAACTAGAGGAACTTAAGAAGCAAATTAAGGAGTTGCTAGAGAAGGGTTTTATTCGTCCTAGTTCATCACCTTGGGGAGCACCCGTTATCTTTGTCGATAAGAAAGATGGTACCAGGAAAATGTGTGTGGATTACCGGTCACTAAATGAAGTAACCATCAAAAACAAGTACCCTTTTCCTAGAATTGATGACCTGTTTGATCAGTTAAAAGGTGCTTGTGTGTTCTCAAAAATAGACCTTCGATCCGGTTATCACCAACTGAAAATCCGTGCCTCGGATGTACCTAAGACAGCCTTCACTACTAGGTATGGCCTGTATGAGTACACAGTTATATCTTTCGGGCTGACCAATGCGCCCGCATACTTCATGTACCTCATGAACAAGATGTTCATGGAGTTCTTGGATAAGTTTGTAGTGGTGTTCATTGATGATATACTCATCTTTTCCAAAACTAAAGAGGAACATGCAGAGCATCTGAGGCTAGTCTTGCAAAAGCTTAGAGAACATAAGCTATATGCCAAAAGAAGCAAGTGTGAGTTTTGGCTAAAGGAGGTCTCCTTTCTGGGACACTTGGTCTCTAATGGAGGGGTAGCCGTGGACCCCAGCAAGGTGCAAGATGTGTTGAATTGGAAACCCCCGACCAATGTGAGTGAAATTCGTAGCTTTCTGGGATTGGCCGGATATTATAGGAGATTCATTGAAGGATTCTCTAAACTTGCTAAGCCCATGACAACCTTATTAGAGAAGAGTGCTAAGTTTGTTTGGTCAGACAAATGCCAGGCTAACTTTGAGGAGTTAAAGAAGAGGTTGACCATGTAACAGAACCGACCAAATTATAAGAGATTAAGCCTAATAGTGACCATTTGCATAGTCGAACCATCACACTTAAGCCCATATAATCCCGGTAGTCCGTGAAATCTCGAAGGATTTCAAACCACACATCGCATAACAGCCAAGATCGTAATAAGTTTAGCGGTCGCCATCCACAAGTACATCCAGATTTCAACATTCATAAAATACCTCGGAGTGCTTAAAGTTATTACAAACCAAGTTCTTCAAGTAGCGGAAGCTTCATAGTTTGAAATTACAACACACACGATAAGTCTGATACAGAGCCATAGTTCGGTCATTCCCACAAAAGCAAAAGAAGAGACGGAGTGACCATCGCCCTTGGTCTAGTCATCACCCATAGCTGGGTACAGACAGAGGATGCAATAACCATAGTACATTTGACCATCTGCAAAACAACATGGGAATAGAACCCTGAGTACGAGAAGGTACTCAGCTAGACTTACCCGTCATAAACTTAAAATAAAGACTCATCAAGGATCATGAAGGCTATATAGTGGGGTAGCTGACGACCATTTTGCAAAACCGCAGTATTTCGCTAACATAACCTACATAAGTCTTTCTTCTTTTAATTGGCTCAAGTTGAAAGTATCATTACCTGTCGTCTAGGCTTGCACCTGCACTATTACAAGCAAGTATGAGACTATGATAGTGCCTCATCATAGCATTTCTTAAAACTATTCATCATTATAACCCAAGTGTTCCATAGTCCTTACTACGAGGACAGGGCTCATGTCAAGTGCTCACTATCCAGGAGCGATGGCGATTCGAATCGATTTCTAACCAGCTGGCGAGGTATTCCCCACACAAACCACACTCACTGATCAAGTGAGCTACAGATCACCGTATTACACTATCCAGGACCAATTCGCGGGTTCGGCAGGCACCGCCAGTACCCGAGGACCGTTCCGGCGACCGAGGTATCCAAGGTATAGCAAGGTTGCGCGCCGCGCCCTCGTCGTTCTCCTCAACCACCACCAATACAGCGCATGGCGGCTCGATTCCCGGCCCGGATAGTGTTCAGGCTTCGCGGTCGGAACGACTTATCCTTCCAGCTAAGTGTGGGGCATGCGTTCAACATGACAAGAGGGCCGTCAACGATCGGTCCTTAATCGACACAGGCAGGGGCACCATGGTCAACCCACCATAAGACCCTGCCCGGTCTCCAATTACATTCCACACTTGGTTAATTCTTTCCCCAAGCAACCACTGCTTAAACAAGCAGGTATCCACCTATATCTCGCAGGTGACAGGACATCACCCGACTTCTACCGGACTAAGCAAGCTAAGCATAGACTCCGCGCCTGTCTACATAGGACAAGGTAGATAAACGAGTAGGGATAACAAGGAGTACATATGCAGCAACGGTATCAGGCAACTCCTATCACTTAATATGCAATACAGTAGAACAGGTATAACACTTTATATAAGTTAGCGAGAATAGGGAGACTTAGAATGCTCCGGGGCTTGCCTTTCTCAAAGGTGCTGGGTCGGTGATCCGGACACTCTTGCAATTCCTCTCCGGTTTCCTGTGCTTCCGGAGGTTCCTGCTCCTGTATCTCCTCGGGTTCCTCGGGTCCCACTTCGTTCTCCTGCGAGCTTGTATGATGCATATATGCTCATGAGTGGAGTGCGAGATGCCCGAGTGGATGCTTGTATGAGAAAGTGCCAAAGGACCATGACATGATGCATGGATGATACACCTGGTCATGTTCATTACAAGGTAGTCAACATCATCCAAGAATAAACAATTGAATCAAACATCTATTACATTCTCTTCTATAATTATTTTTCAAATGCAACCAGCAACCTCCATGATGCTTCAAAGATACACCAAACCCAACTTACTCCATTCACCCTATATATACAACCATTCATAGTTTTCTTTATTCATTTCTAAGCCCATAGAAAAAAATCAAATGCAATTCTGTTCATCAATAAATTCCACAAAAATTACAGGAGACTACCAGCTAAGCATAAAGTCTACTGTAAATTTTTCATGATTTTTGGATACTTATTTTGGGCCACAAAAATCACAAGATTAATTAATAAGGCAAGTAAAATCACCCTACTGTGATATAAGTGTCAAACAACAGATTTCATATTTTTACAATTTATCTAATATCATAAGAAACACCCACAAAATTTTCCAGATTTATTGCATGACCCATTTAATTATTAAAAATCATAAAGCACTGCCATGCAAGCATTTAAATTACCATAAATTCATTTATACACCAAATAATATGTAACAATATTTTCTCAGTGATTAAACACACATGCAGAGCCAGCAAAACAAGTTTTACATTTTTCTGAACCCTATTTTATTTACTATGCATTTTCCAAGTTTAGGAAAAACATGGATTAATTATATTCTTACAGGAAAGTTACTCAAACATGACATGCAATCATACTAGGCTATAGATCTGGAAATAAGGAACACACCAAAATTTATTTCACCATTTTTGGAGCTATATTCGTCAAGATATGGATTTTTGAACATTTAAATTATTTCCTGGAAATTATTTTTCTGAAAACAATTCAAATCCACCCAGAGACCTGCTAGGTGCACCCGATGCAGTGCACCCGCGGCCGCTGACGAGCGGACCCGCCTGCCAGCCGGGCCCGCTGGTCAGAGCGCAGAGGGGGAGGAGCTCCGGCGAGCTGGAGCTCACCGTCGGCGACCCCTTTCGGCGAATCAAGCGGCTCTACACGCTCCACGGCTCACGGCGGACCTAGGGCACCCATTTGCGCGGCCTAAAACGGACCGGAGCAGGCTCGCCACCGGCCATGGCGGAGCGGCGGCGCTGCTCGTCGTCGGTACGGGACGCCGGCTCGGTAGAGCGTGGCTGGAGGGGCTTGCGAGCATCGCGGTGCCAAGGCGAACACGATGCGCGAACTACGCAGCACCGGAAGGCATGGAGACGCGCGGACCACGCGTGCGGCGGTGGAGCTCTCGCCGGAGAAGAAAGCGAGGGCGAGCGGGGCTCACCGTGCCTTACCGAGCGCTCAGATGAGCGTTTCGCAACGGCGGAGCGAGGGCGAAGCTCGGGGAAGAACTAATTGAAGAATGGCGCACGCACGGGGGAGGAACAGCCGAGGCGGAGCTCGGGCTCCAATGGCGACGGCGGCGCTCTGCGCGTGCGGGGCGAGGGCGAGAGAGCGAGAGAGAGAGAGCTGAGGGGCGCAAATGGGAGCGGGGGCGGAGGCGAGCGCGACCGGGGCGCTTTGGTGGCCGACCGGGGCGCGTCCTCGCTGCCGCATGCCCGCCACGCGGCGGCCGAGTCCTGCCGGCGCGCCACGGCGTCGCGGCGAGGCCGTCCGCGCGCGGACGCGAGCGCGAGCGCGGGGAAGGGGGAGGGGAGAGCGCGGGCGGGCCGAGCCGGCTTCGGCCAGTGGGCCAGAAGCGAGGCCGCGGCCTGCTAGCGCTCCCTTTTCCCTTTTCCATTTTTTTTTAAATTTTCTTTTCTTAAATCCTCTTCCAAAAGCATTTTGACCATTTTCAAATCATTTTCAC
Source organism: Sorghum bicolor (assembly GCF_000003195.3). Classification (NCBI taxonomy): domain Eukaryota; kingdom Viridiplantae; phylum Streptophyta; class Magnoliopsida; order Poales; family Poaceae; genus Sorghum; species Sorghum bicolor. The sequence continues at coordinate 13,688,129 of NC_012875.2, read as the reverse complement.
CATTTTCACCCAAAAGCAAAGTGGTGCCAAACTAAAAACTCTACAACTTTGCTTTAATAGGTAAGACCAAATTCTAAATAGAATTTGAATTACCAATTAAAACTTAGTTCTAGGTTTTTAAATAAAGTTATTTTGGATATTTTGTATAAATTCCATTTCTCAATTTCCATAGCTCCAAAAATTTGCACAAAAATGTTCTTAATTCTTCTTACACATAAACCAACCTAGTTTGAATATTTCACAATTTTTGAAGCAAGCACCACATTTTTATCATATTTAAAACTTATGAAATGAAGCACATCAAATCATAATTTGAAAAGAGTGTCATGCTCATGATGCTTATGCTTGATGGAAATGCTTATGCATGGCTTTGGTGAGACTAAGTGCATGCTTAACACCTAGGGTGTTACAGCCCTCCCCCCCTTAGGGAAATCTCGTCCCGAGATTTTGGGTTACTAACCATTTCTTATGAAACTTTGGGTAAACTGTTTTTAAGTAATCCTCTGTTTCCCAGGTGGCATCCCTATCGTCATGATGACTCCACACCACCTTATATGTTCTGACAATTCTGTTTCGGGTTACTCGCTCCTTGGTATCCACGATTCCCACTGGCTGCTCTTTATACTCTAAGTCTGCTTTTATTTTGATCCCTCGGGGTTCAATTCTTTGCTCAGGCACTTTCAAACATTTCCGTAGTTGCGACACATGGAAGACCGGAAAGATCGAGCTCATCTCTTCAGGTAACTGAATCTTATAGGCCACTGGGCCTTTCCTCTCTAGCACTTGGTATGGTCCCACATATCTGGGTGCAAGCTTGCTTCGAACTCGGAAACGTTGAACTTTCTTCATTGGCGTAACCTTGAGGTACACATAGTCACCTATGTTGAATTCAAGTGGCCTTCTTCTCTTATCAGCATAACTCTTCTGTCGTGATTGCGCTGCTTGCATATGTTGCTGTATAATCTGCACCTTTTTCTCGGCATCATTCACAAAGTCGATACCATAGTATCTTCTTTCACCAGGTTCAACCCAGTTTAACGGAGTTCGACATCTTCGACCATACAAAGCTTCAAACGGGGCCATCTTGATGCTCTCTTGATAACTATTATTGTAGGAGAATTCAGCCAAAGGTAACCACGATTCCCATGATCCCTTGGATGATAGCACATCGGCTCTCAGCATATCTTCTAACACTTGATTTAGCCTCTCGGTTTGACCTGAAGTCTGGGGATGATACGCCGTGCTACTTATCAGACTGGTCCCCAAGCTCTTATGCATGCGCTCCCAGAAGTGAGCAGTGAACTGCGGTCCTCTATCCGATATGATAGTTTTGGGAATACCATGCAATTTGACGATCTCAGCCATATATATATCGGCGTACTCAGGAGGTCGGTAACGAGTCTTCACAGGGATGAAATGGGCCGATTTGGTCAATCGATCTATGATTACCCAAATCGAGTCATTCCCCTTCCTTGTGGTTGGTAAACCCGTGATAAAGTCCATACTGACCTCTTCCCATTTCCACTCCGGAACTGATAACGGTTGCAACAGACCTGCAGGTTTCATATGGATGGCCTTAACTCTGCAACACGTGTCACAACGGGCCACATAAGCTGCTATTTCTTTCTTCATCTTGGTCCACCAAAAGTGGGGCCTTAGATCTTGATACATTTTGCTGCTACCAGGATGAATAGAAAGCTTAGAGAGATGGGCTTCATCCATGATGTGATTCTTCAACTCTCGATCTTTTGGGACCACTAACCGCTGTTGGAACCACAGTACCCCCTTCTCATCAACCCGAAACTGAGTCTTTGGGTCATCTTTGATCTTCTCTTTGATGTGGAAAATACCCTTGTCTATTTCCTGACCTTCAATGACTTGACCCTCGAGTGAACAACTGAGTTGTATATGACATAAGACCTCGGGATGCATAAGATTGAACCCATCTTCAAACAACGGTTGAACCACTTGACAGTGTGGTTTACGACTTAGAGCATCTGCTACTACATTAGCCTTGCCTGGATGATAGTGAACTTCCAGGTCATAGTCCTTGATTAGCTCTAACCACCGTCGTTGCCTCATATTCAGCTCGGACTGCGTGAAGATGTACTTCAAGCTCTTATGATCGGTATAAATGTGACACTTATTTCCTAGCAGATAATGTCTCCAGATCTTCAAAGCATGTACTACTGCTGCTAACTCAAGGTCGTGCGTTGGATAGTTGACTTCATGCTTTCTCAACTGTCGGGAAGCATAAGCTATCACCCTGCCATCTTGCATCAACACACACCCCAGGCCACTCTTCGATGCGTCACAAAACACATCAAAAGGCTTCTCTATATTAGGTTGTGCCAGAACGGGAGCAGTGGTTAGCAACTTTTGCAAGGTGCGGAAGGCTAACTCACACCCCTCCGTCCAGACGAACTTATGATCCTTTTGTAGCAAACTTGTCATTGGCTTAGCAATCTTGGAGAAGTCAGGTATGAAACGACGATAATACCCGGCCAGACCAAGAAAACTTCTAACTTCCAAGACCGAAGTTGGTGCCTTCCAGTCCATGACTTCCTGCACTTTTGATGGATCCACAGCAATTCCTTCTTCAGACAGAATGTGCCCGAGGAAAGGAACTTTCTTTAACCAGAACTCACACTTGCTGAACTTGGCATATAACTGATGCTCTCGTAACCGTGTCAGCACGATTCTCAGATGCTGGGCGTGATCTTGCTCATTTTCTGAATATACCAGAATATCATCGATAAACACCACAACAAACTTATCCAATTCTGGCATAAAGACTGAATTCATCAGATACATAGAGTATGCAGGAGCATTTGTCAACCCAAAGGACATGACAAGATACTCGTACAACCCATATCTGGTGGAAAAAGCAGTCTTTGGGATATCTTGCGGACGAATCTTGATTTGGTGATACCCAGATCTCAAATCTATCTTAGAGAACACTCTTGCCTTGGATAACTGATCAAACAGGATGTCAATCCTTGGCAAGGGATACTTATTTTTGATTGTCACTGCATTGAGTGGACGATAGTCCACGCACATGCGCAACGACTGATCCTTCTTTTTCACAAACAACGCTGGACAACCCCATTCCGACGAGCTGGGCCGGATGAACCCTTTTTCTAGTAACTCCTTCAGTTGTTTCTTCAATTCTGCGAGTTCGTTTGGTGGCATCCGGTACGGCCTTCTAGATATTGGTGCTGTACCTGGTATCAACTCGATTACAAACTCTACCTCCCTATCTGGGGGAAGTCCTGGTAACTCCTCGGGAAACACATCGGGGAACTCACAGACTACTAGGATCTGTGGTAAAGGGACCACGTGCGTAGCACAGGAGATGCTAGCAAAGTCAAGACGACGGGGCAGAGGTACTTGAAAAGAGTTACTGCCCTGTGGTTCTCTGAGAGATAACATCCTCTTTCCAGTATCTATGACCGCATCCCATTCTCTCATCCATTTCATGCCCATGATAACATCCAAAACTAACCCAGGCATGACCACTAGATTTACCCGAAAGACTCGGCCACTTATCTCCAGGGTTGCCCCTCGGACCACTCTATTGGTCAACACATCTGCCCCTGCTGAGCTGATGCGGTAGCCATAGCCCAGATCTGTAACTGGTTCATTATGCTTTTGTGCAAATGCTTGACTCATGAAAGAATGCGACGATCCAGAATCAAACAAAACAACTGCAAGATGTTGGTTGACAGAAAACATACCAGCTGTTACCGGTTCTCCTTCCGGGATTTCCTCAATCGAGGTATGATGCACACGAGCTGGATATGTTGGCTGCTGCCTCTTGGGGTAGGGACATTCCTTAGCAAAGTGCCCCATCTTGTGGCAGTTATAACATGGACCCTTGGGCGCATTGTTGGCGGCAGGTGCTGCAGCTTGAATTGCCTTTGGCTTGGCAGGGGCTATCGCCACCTTGTACGGCTTCTGTTGTGTTGGATGCCCGGTGTTCCTTCTCTGCGGCGGTCGGAACCAAGCACCCGGGGCAGGAGGACGATACTGCTGTCGCCCTGCCACTGGTGCCCTGGACTGAGATGATCCGGCTTCAAAAGCCCTCTTACGAGACTTGGATGCACTGTAGTTGTTGTTATTGTTCTCTTGGGTCAGACAGTCGCTGATATAGGCATTGAAAGTAGCCCTGGCCCCTGTACCCATGGTCTTCAGCATCTTTGGATTCAAACCTCTCTAGAAACTAGCAATCTTCTTAGCCTCCGTGTTTACAAACTCAGGGGCATAGCGAGCGAGATTGTTGAAAGCGTATAGATACTCCTTCACAGACTTCGTCCCTTGGGACAGCCTCATGAACTCCCCAACCTTCATTTCAACCACACCAGGAGGAATGTAATTTCCCCGGAAAGCGGTGGTGAAGCGGTTCCAAGTGATTGGGGTCCCTTCTGGGTAGGTGGTACGGTGATGGGACCACCAAATCCCAGCGGGTCCTTGTAACTGATGTGCCGCATATTCAGCCTTGAGTTCTTCTGTCATTCGGAGAAGACGAAACTTCTGCTCCATGGTGTTGATCCACTCATCTGCTTCGAGCGGTTCCAAGGCCTCCTTAAAGATTGGTGGCTTGGTATCCATGAAGTCCTTGAACGAACTGTACTGGTTGACCTCCCGGCCACCCTGATTATCCCCACGACGGGTATTGTCAGCTATGTTGCGCAAAGCTTCTTCCATGTTGCGCTGCATCTGCTCCATGTTGTGTTGGCTTCCCAGAAACTGCGCGAAAAACACATCCGCAGTGTACGGGGGAGGTGGTGGTGGTGTTGGCGCTCGGTCCTCAATCCGTTGAGCCCCATTTCCGGATGTACCTGCTCCAAGACCCGGGTTGCCGTTACCCCCGCCACGTGTTTGTACCATCTGCATACGCCAATGATAAGCAATCGTTAGGAGTCGCCATCAACCGGTAGAAAATGTGTAAAATCGTGCCATACTGAATTTACTGAGGGAATAAATTCACACAATAAACAAAGGCACAACAACTCATCATCCACGCACAACATCACTAACAGATTACTTAACATTCACGCAACAAGGTTCGCGTACATCCAACTTGCCAGCATACATACACTGGACTTCCAGCATCAACTCATAAAGTCTTACACAGCCCAGATCCAAAAGTACATGACATGCCATGCAACATACATCACAAAAGAGGAAAGACTAGCTCTAGAGCCCTAGCATCTAGTCGCTATGATCACTGTCCATGCCAGAGCCATCCTCATCCTCATCACCACTAGCAGCTGCCCCTATCTCGAGATCCGCGTCCATCTCGTCCTCAGAGTCTAGCTCAGCTGCTCCAGGCAGGTGGTGAGGGTGGAGCTGGTTATGCAGCTGGTGGATCTCCTCATGCAAGTTCTCATTGTACTCCTCAGCATTAGCTAGCTGCTGCTCTAGCTCCAGCTGTCGGGCCCTCAAAGTGTCCTCCTCGTGCCAGGCTTCATTCCTCTGTCCAAGCACATGGACTAGCATGCGCTCGCAGTTCCTGTGAGCAGTAGTCACCCTGTCCTTCTGCTCCCGCACTGCAAGCAGGTCCTGACTCAGCTCACTGTTCTTCTGGACTGCCTGGTCTCTCTCTCTGGTCACACGAGCCAACTCTGCCTGTAGCCTCTCAACCTCAGAGTCAAACTCACGCTGCAACTGACGCTTCTCATCCTGGACGGTGAGAAGAGACCCGGACAAGCGACCCAAACAACGCTCCAGGCCTCCATAGGTCTTCATCAATGCGTACATGGCACTCATAGCTGCACTGTCACTGTGCTGGTCCTCATCCGCACTCCTCTCTAGAGCATTCACCTCGGACTGATCCCACACCGAAGTGTAAGGGTCACCCCGGGGAAACACCCCAGCGAAGGCGTGGGCCAGCTCCTGTGGAAACCTCTCCATGAGGTCCCTCAGAACTGCGAAAGCTGCCCTGCTGGCACCGTGGAAAGGCGTGACACCTCGGGACTCGTACACCCAACCGCCCCAAGCAGGGTCTCCTCCACTGGTAGGGACAACTGCCTCGATCCCCACCAGGGTCTCATCACCAAGCGGCTCCTTATCCCAATAGTAGCGAGGCTCCCTTCCTTCGGGATACCCCATCGAACTGAGCACCCTCCAAAGCAAAGTGGGCATCCCAAACTCCTCTAGGAACTTGCTCTTATGTCGCGAGCTCCTAGCTGCCAACGGACGGCGAGGGGCCCGCCCACCAGTGGACTTGCGAGCGGTGAGCCTAGTGCGTGCCATCTGCTGCAAATGGAATACCGTGGGTAAGAGTGAGGATTACCTTCAGTTATTTTATTTAGAATTGGGACAGATTAAATTAAGGGGGAAAGTAAGCAATGATATGAAATGCACATGATGCATGTACGAACTTACGATCTCACAAACTTAGAAAACAAAAGTTAACACTAAGCGGTATACGCGGTGGCACACAACGTTCTCTCATAACGTAACTAGCGTTCTAAGCGAGAACGTGGTTAGTGTACCTGCAGAAAACTCATTTCAGCCCACCCACAATATGATCATGCAGAGCAAGAATTTAAAACCATGCACTTCACATACACAGACACCCGTCCATGCATGTGACGTGCCACTACCCACATCATCGCCCTATTGACGGCATCGCCTCTCAGGACGGAATTCCCAGCATGCGGTACTGTTCCCAAGACACACCAACATGTGTGCATGACACAGCACCTGACAACACTCCCCTAGACCGGCAGTGTATCCGATCATGCTCTCACAACTCCCACTTACCATGGCGTAGAGGAAGAATTGATCCATACATTACCACTCAAATGAATGGCACTCATACTATTTGCACGCCGTATGAGCGACGAAATGAAAATATGATGCATTAACCCCCAAGTCAGTACTTAACTAGCCACCTTAGAGTCCTTAACTGGGCATAAAGGATATGACCATGGCACACTAGATAATTTTCCAAAACTTAGTTTAACACCTTGATCCTTATTAATTACCAAAATCCTTCATTAGACCGGTTTAGATTTTGTTTAGAACGTACTTATGAACAGTAACTCGCTAAACCTTGCTCCGATGCCAGCTGTAACAGAACCGACCAAATTATAAGAGATTAATCCTAATAGTGACCATTTGCATAGTCGAACCATCACGCTTAAGCCCATATAATCCCGGTAGTCCGTGAAATCTCGAAGGATTTCAAACCACACATCGCATAACAGCCAAGATCGTAATAAGTTTAGCGGCCGCCATCCACAAGTACATCCAGATTTCAACATTCATAAAATACCTCGGAGTGCTTAAAGTTATTACAAACCAAGTTCTTCAAGTAGCGGAAGCTTCATAGTTTGAAATTACAACACACACGATAAGTCTGATACAGTGCCATAGTTCGGTCATTCCCACAAAAGCAAAAGAAGAGACGGAGTGACCATCGCCCTTGGTCTAGTCATCACCCATAGCTGGGTACAGACAGAGGATGCAATAACCATAGTACATTTGACCATCTGCAAAACAACATGGGAATAGAACCCTGAGTACGAGAAGGTACTCAGCTAGACTTACCCGTCATAAACTTAAAATAAAGACTCATCAAGGATCATGAAGGCTATATAGTGGGGTAGTTGACGACCATTTTGCAAAACCGCAGTATTTCGCTAACATAACCTACATAAGTCTTTCTTCTTTTAATTGGCTCAAGTTGAAAGTATCATTACCTATCGTCTAGGTTTGCACCTGCACTATTACAAGCAAGTATGAGACTATGATAGTACCTCATCATAGCATTTCTTAAAACTATTCATCATTATAACCCAAGTGTTCCATAGTCCTTACTACGAGGACAGGGCTCATGTCAAGTGCTCACTATCCAGGAGCGATGGCGATTCGAATCGATTTCTAACCAGCTGGCGAGGTATTCCCCACACAAACCACACTCACTGATCAAGTGAGCTACAGATCACCGTATTACACTATCCAGGACCAATTCGCGGGTTCGGCAGGCACCGCCAGTACCCGAGGACCGTTCCGGCGACCGAGGTATCCAAGGTATAGCAAGGTTGCGCGCCGCGCCCTCGTCGTTCTCCTCAATCACCACCAATACAGCGCATGGCGGCTCGATTCCCGGCCCGGATAGTGTTCAGGCTTCGCGGTCGGAACGACTTATCCTTCCAGCTAAGTGTGGGGCATGCGTTCAACATGACAAGAGGGCCGTCAACGATCGGTCCTTAATCGACACAGGCAGGGGCACCATGGTCAACCCACCATAAGACCCTGCCCGGTCTCCAATTACATTCCACACTTGGTTAATTCTTTCCCCAAGCAACCACTGCTTAAACAAGCAGGTATCCACCTATATCTCGCAGGTGACAGGACATCACCCGACTTCTACCGGACTAAGCAAGCTAAGCATAGACTCCGCGCCTGTCTACATAGGACAAGGTAGATAAACGAGTAGGGATAACAAGGAGTACATATGCAGCAACGGTATCAGGCAACTCCTATCACTTAATATGCAATACAGTAGAACAGGTATAACACTTTATATAAGTTAGCGAGAATAGGGAGACTTAGAATGCTCCGGGGCTTGCCTTTCTCAAAGGTGCTGGGTCGGTGATCCGGACACTCTTGCAATTCCTCTCCGGTTTCCTGTGCTTCCGGAGGTTCCTGCTCCTGTATCTCCTCGGGTTCCTCGGGTCCCACTTCGTTCTCCTGCGAGCTTGTATGATGCATATATGCTCATGAGTGGAGTGCGAGATGCCCGAGTGGATGCTTGTATGAGAAAGTGCCAAAGGACCATGACATGATGCATGGATGATACACCTGGTCATGTTCATTACAAGGTAGTCAACATCATCCAAGAATAAACAATTGAATCAAACATCTATTACATTCTCTTCTATAATTATTTTTCAAATGCAACCAGCAACCTCCATGATGCTTCAAAGATACACCAAACCCAACTTACTCCATTCACCCTATATATACAACCATTCATAGTTTTCTTTATTCATTTCTAAGCCCATAGAAAAAAATCAAATGCAATTATGTTCATCAATAAATTCCACAAAAATTACAGGAGACTACCAGCTAAGCATAAAGTCTACTGTAAATTTTTCATGATTTTTGGATACTTATTTTGGGCCACAAAAATCACAAGATTAATTAATAAGGCAAGTAAAATCACCCTACTGTGATATAAGTGTCAAACAACAGATTTCATATTTTTACAATTTATCTAATATCATAAGAAACACCCACAAAATTTTCCAGATTTATTGCATGACCCATTTAATTATTAAAAATCATAAAGCACTGCCATGCAAGCATTTAAATTACCATAAATTCATTTATACACCAAATAATATGTAACAATATTTTCTCAGTGATTAAACACACATGCAGAGCCAGCAAAACAAGTTTTACATTTTTCTGAACCCTATTTTATTTACTATGCATTTTCCAAGTTTAGGAAAAACATGGATTAATTATATTCTTACAGGAAAGTTACTCAAACATGACATGCAATCATACTAGGCTATAGATCTGGAAATAAGGAACACACCAAAATTTATTTCACCATTTTTGGAGCTATATTCATCAAGATATGGATTTTTGAACATTTAAATCATTTCCTGGAAATTATTTTTCTGAAAACAATTCAAATCCACCCCGAGACCTGCTAGGTGCACCCGGTGCAGTGCACCCGCGGCCGCTGACGAGCGGACCCGCCTGCCAGCCGGGCCCGCTGGTCAGAGCGCAGAGGGGGAGGAGCTCCGGCGAGCTGGAGCTCACCGTCGGCGACCCCTTTCGGCGAATCAAGCGGCTCTACACGCTCCACGGCTCACGGCGGACCTAGGGCACCCATTTGCGCGGCCTAAAACGGACCGGAGCAGGCTCGCCACCGGCCATGGCGGAGCGGCGGCGCTGCTCGTCGTCGGTACGGGACGCCGGCTCGGTAGAGCGTGGCTGGAGGGGCTTGCGAGCATCGCGGTGCCAAGGCGAACACGATGCGCCAACTACGCAGCACCGGAAGGCATGGAGACGCGCGGACCACGCGTGCGGCGGCGGAGCTCTCGCCGGAGAAGAAAGCGAGGGCGAGCGGGGCTCACCGTGCCTTACCGAGCGCTCAGATGAGCGTTTCGCAACGGCGGAGCGAGGGCGAAGCTCGGGGAAGAACTAATTGAAGAATGGCGCACGCACGGGGGAGGAACAGCCGAGGCGGAGCTCGGGCTCCAATGGCGACGGCGGCGCTCTGCGCGTGCGGGGCGAGGGCGAGAGAGCGAGAGAGAGAGAGCTGAGGGGCGCAAATGGGAGCGGGGGCGGAGGCGAGCGCGACCGGGGCGCTTTGGTGGCCGACCGGGGCGCGTCCTCGCTGCCGCATGCCCGCCACGCGGCGGCCGAGTCCTGCCGGCGCGCCACGGCGTCGCGGCGAGGCCGTCCGCGCGCGGACGCGAGCGCGAGCGCGGGGAAGGGGGAGGGGAGAGCGCGGGCGGGCCGAGCCGGCTTCGGCCAGTGGGCCAGAAGCAAGGCCGCGGCCTGCTAGCGCTCCCTTTTCCCTTTTCCATTTTTTTTTTAAATTTTCTTTTCTTAAATCCTCTTCCAAAAGCATTTTGACCATTTTCAAATCATTTTCACCATTTTCACCCAAAAGCAAAGTGGTGCCAAACTAAAAACTCTACAACTTTGCTTTAATAGGTAAGACCAAATTCTAAATAGAATTTGAATTACCAATTAAAACTTAGTTCTAGGTTTTTAAATAAAGTTATTTTGGATATTTTGTATAAATTCCATTTCTCAATTTCCATAGCTCCAAAAATTTGCACAAAAATGTTCTTAATTCTTCTTACACATAAACCAACCTAGTTTGAATATTTCACAATTTTTGAAGCAAGCACCACATTTTTAACATATTTAAAACTTATGAAATGAAGCACATCAAATCATAATTTGAAAAGAGTGTCATGCTCATGATGCTTATGCTTGATGGAAATGCTTATGCATGGCTTTGGTGAGACTAAGTGCATGCTTAACACCTAGGGTGTTACAGACCACAGCTCCAGTGTTGACCTTACCTGACTTAAGCAAGAGCTTCTCCATCTATTGTGTTGCTTCTCGCTTAGGTTTAGGTTGTGTGCTCATGCAAGAAGGGAGAGTAGTGGCCTATGCATCTAGGCAGTTGAGAAAACATGAGTTGAATTACCCTACTCATGATCTGGAACTAGCCGCAGTGGTCCATGCCTTAAAAATCTGGAGGCATTACTTGATTGGTCACAAGTGTGATATTTACACAGACCATAAGAGCCTAAAGTATATCTTCACCCAGTCAGACCTGAATCTGAGGCAACATCGTTGGTTAGAGTTGATCAAGGATTACGACCTGGAAGTGCATTATCACCCTGGGAAAGCAAATGTAGTTGCAGATGCACTTAGTAGGAAAAACTATGTCAACAGACTTCAGCTGACATTTATTCCAGCTGAGTTGCGAGCCGAAATAGAACACCTCAACATAGGCTTTGTGAATCATACCATGGGTCTAGAGGTAGAGCCAACATTGGAACAAGAGATACATAAGAGTCAGTTGGAGGATGAGAAATTAAAAGAGATAGTAGTTAATGTAGTGCTTGGAAAGGCACCAGGCTTCAGGATAGATGAGAATGGTACCCTATGGTTTGGGAAAAGGATATGTGTGCCTGAAGTGAAGGCTATCCGAGACACAATTCTGCGTGAGGCGCATGACTCTGCTTATTCAATACACCCTGGGAGTACCAAGATGTATTTGGACCTAAAGGAGAGATATTGGTGGTATGGATTGAAAAGGGATGTAGCAGAGTATGTTGCTTTGTGTGACACCTGTCAGAGGGTGAAAGCTGAGCACCAATGACCTGCAGGGTTGTTGCAACCAATGCAGATACCCGAATGGAAGTGGGAAGAAGTCGGTATGGACTTTATTACCGGGTTGCCATGTATTCAACGTGGGTATGACTCCATTTGGGTAATAGTAGACCGACTCACTATGGTTGCACATTTCTTACCAGTCAAAACCAACTACAAAGGGGCAAGGTTAGCCGAGCTGTACATGGAAAGGATTGTGTGCTTACACGGAGTTCCAAAGAAGATCGTGTCCGACCGAGGAACTCAGTTTACATCGCACTTTTGGCATAAAGTACATAGATCCTTGGGAACTAAGCTAAACTTTAGCTCTGCTTATCATCCCCAAACTGATGGGCAGACAGAAAGGGTTAATCAGATCTTGGAGGATATGCTTAGAGCTTGTGCTCTGCAGTATGGCACTAGTTGGGACAAAAGTCTGCCGTATGCCGTGTTTTCCTATTACAACAGTTACCAGAAGAGTCTCAAGATGGCACCATTTGAGGCTTTGTATGGTCGCAAGTGTAGGACACCTTTATTCTGGAATCAAACTAGTGAGACACAGGTGTTTGGACCAGACGTCCTAAGAAGTGCTGAAGAACAAGTGAGGATGATTAGGGACAATCTAAGAGTGGCACAGTCAAGGCAGAAAAGTTATGCCGACACCCGAAGAAGTGACTTGAGCTTCAAAGAGGGTGATTTTGTATATCTGAAGGTATCTCCAATGAGGAGTGTGAAGAGATTCAATGTGAAGGGTAAGCTAGCACTGAGATACGTCGGACCTTTCAGGATTCTTGCAAGATGTGGAGAAGTAGCCTATCAGTTAGAACTTCCTGAGAGTTTGTCAGGTGTACATGATGTATTCCATGTTTCTCAGTTGAAGAAATGTTTGCGGGTACCCGAAGAGCAGATTCCTATAGAAGAGTTGACCGTTAAAGAAGATCTCACATATGAAGAGTACCCGATAAAGATCTTGGAAACTGCAGACAGAGTTACAAGAAGCAGAACTATAAAAATGTGTAAAGTACAATGGAATCGTTGTACCGAAGATGAAGCCACCTGGGAAAGAGAAGAGGATTTGAAAAAGTCGTATCCACAACTATTTGAGTAAGCATCACCCAATCTCGAGGACGAGATTATTTTTAAGGGGGATAGAATTGTAACACCCAAAATTTGGCTCTTTTAAAAATAGATGAATTTGGCTTTATTAAATAATTTTGTGAGCATAAAAATATAGGAAAATAAATAAACTTTGGGAAATTAAAATTTAATAGAAAATTAGAAACACGTTGTTGCATACATGCTGGTGCACTTCTTTCATGGGATGAGTGGTTTGAAGAAAGGAATTTGAATTCAAAAATTCATTTGGAAAAGAGTTTGGAAATTTTGTTTGGAAAATAAAAAGGAAAAGTTTTTCTCTCTTCCCCCTCCTTCTTTTCGGCCTTGTGGCCTAGCAACCCCAGCAGGCTCCCCTCCCTTCCCCCTCTTTCTCCCTGGCGGACGGGTGGGGCCCACCCGTCAGGACCACCCCCTTCCGCCAACCGCTCCGCCCCGAGTCTCTCTCCCGTTTGGAAACCGCCGAAGCCGCTCTCCCGCGCGCCCACGTTCTCCGCCCCCCCCCCCCCCGCGTCTCGGCTTCAAGTGGAGGGAGTCCACGCGCCCGAGTCTTCCTCTCTCCATTTTCCCCCTCTCTTCCCTCGGCTCTGCTCCCAACCGCGAGCGCGCTGAGAACCGTCGCCGGAGTTCTTCGCCCGCCGCGTGAAGCTTCCATCTAGAGCCGTTTCGCTCCGATTTAGCGCCGTGATGAGCTTCCTCTCCCTTCCCTCTCTCTCCCCATCCAATTCCCGAGCAAAACGGGGTCCTCTATCGCTCCGGCCGCGCTCGCCGGAGAAGCTTTCCGCCGCCGGCCATGGCGCAGTAGCTCGGGTGCTTCCTGGATCGTTCCAAGGCCGGGGACGCATTCCCCTCGCCCTCCTCTCTCTCCCAGCGGTCTCGGTTTAGAAAACGGTCCGCCGTAGCCTCGGTTGGGGTTGCGCCGGCGAGCTCAGGCCCGGCCGGCCATGGCGCCCGCCGCGGCCTTCCTCCCCTGCGGCCAGGAGCGCCGCCCATCCTCTCCCCCCTTTCCCCCCTTCTAATCTCAGGCGTTCATCAAGAGATCAACGGCCCAGAGAGCCCCATACCCCTTCGGGGGCGATTTTGATAAAGAGCCCCCCTAGAAACCCTTTTTCGCGCGCGCAGTCCTCGGCCAGAAGAATTTTCATGATTTAATTCATTTATTTAAAATCGTTTAAACTCTGCCTTATTTACAGAATTGCCACCACATTGTTTTAGCTATAAAATCGTCGTTTGAACTCCGAATCGATCCGTTCAAGTTGCGTTAGTTTCGTAATTTCGTAAGCTTCGTGTTGGTACCACTGTTGTTTAGGTTTACCACTATTATATTTCCTAGTTAATTACAAGTCCATAGATTGTTGTTGAAATCCCGTTAAAAGCGTAACTTTCGCGTCGTAAGTCCGTTTTTCGTGAATTTCGCGTTGACGTGATCGTAGCAGCACGTAGATGATTTTGGAAAAGTTTTATTTAATTTATTTACTCCTGGTGTACTGTTCTAACTTTAGGAATTGTTCTCTTGCATGTTTGTCTTGTTATGCGTGACGATTGTGATGTATTGATCGAGCCCAGACGGTGAGGAGTATTTCGGGAGTCCGGAGCTCTTTGGGGACCAGTAGGACCAGCAAGAACTGCAGGAGTACGTGAACCAAGGCAAGTATAGCATGGGCCTACCTTGTTGTCCTACTCATTTCTAAGCATTTCACCCTGCATGTGTATAATATTGCAAACTATAAGGACATCCTAGCTGTTGATGACAATTACCTTGTTCCCAAGGGTTTTTATTACATATGGGTAGAAGTGCTAGTGCTTTAACTCCAATTATATATGATCTGAAATCAGTGATGGAACCATGGTTAATTGATTAAACATGATTATGATAAATGGAACATAGGGCTATGGTACAAATGACTGTTGGTCATGTTGTCCTAGACCCTCCGTAAGGACTTATCTGTCGGCAAAAGCTGGGACTTACAGTACAACCGGGAGAGTCACATGGCTCTGACTTTAGCTCGGTAATAGGATCTTTTCTAACTCGTTAGAGGTTACCCGAAAGGGCGCAAGAGGCGCTTGCCACTTTGGGTGTAGTGCTGCCCCTGTTTCTATGAGTATAGCCGCGATGGAAATGTGCCATAGGAAAGGGTGGTTTTCTACATCTGCCTGCCGAGGAAACCTCGCGGCCCTAACTGGTTAGAATAGGCCTATGGAAAGCTTCATACTGTACCCTGCCCGCTCACATTGGTAGTGTTTGGGGGTCGACGGATCCCGGGCATATGGGCAACACGACTCACGGTGAAAGTGCACAACCTCTGCAGAGTGTAAAACTGTTATAACAGCCGTGCTCACGGTCACGAGCGGCCCAGAAAACTCACAGAATAACTGGTTCCTGATGGCTTTATGGTACATGATGATGTATAATTATGCTTTAATGTGACTTAATGACTTACTATGGTTCTGATAACTGATCATATGGGATATTTGGGAGCTTAAGCATAATCTATAATAATCAATGATAAAACACTGACCTACTAAAAGCTGATGCAGTGAACCTAGTTTAGCCTGTTTGAGCCTCATAAATCCTCATGCTATGCTTGTAGAGTACGAGATGTACTCACGCTTGTATATTTCTTTTCTTTGGATAAAAATCCCGGATGGGTAACACATGGTGGAAGCTATGAGGACTATCCGGAGGACTATTAGGCTTGTGCTTCACCAGTCGACCTTCCCTGTGTGAGGGCCATGAGATAGTTACCTTAGATTATCTTATTTATATTTCTACTGTTATACCAGACTTTGTGATGTAATAACTACGTTTGTTGTAAACACTGCGATGATGGTATTTAATTTGTGACTTATGTGTGTGATTGATCTCTGGGCGCACATAAGTTTATGCATTCAATTTCTTCCTTGAAATTGGGTGTGACAGTTAAAAACTTTTTGATTTGAATTCGTTTAGGGCTTCAAATTTTGATTTAAAACTTTCTTTGCCCAGTGTTTTATTTTTAACACTCGGCAAAGAACTTTCAAAATTAAGAAATTAAAATGTAGTTTTTGCATGACAAGATGATTTCAAAACAAAAAGTTATCAACTACAAAGTTTCATAACTTTTTGAGATCTATAAAGTTTATTTAGAGAGTTTTTCCATCCGAGGTTGTGTAAAAAAAATCAAAATTTAAAATTTTCATTTAAAAACGCGGTTTTGCATGACAAGATGAACTCAAATAAAAAAGTTGCCAAATACAAAATTTCATAACTTCTCAAGATCTACAGAGTTTATTTTGGTTATTTTGTCAAATATTCATCCGACATGGTGATTCTAATATTTTTCTAAAATCTTATATATCTCTCTTGTAGTATTATAGAGAGATGTAAAATTTATAAATAAATTTGTTTTGGCTTTGTTAAATAAGGAAATGATCAAAATAAATGTTGTAGATCTGGAGAAGATATACAACTTTGTAGTTAAAAACTTTTTGATTTGAATTCGTTTAGGGCTTCAAATTTTGATTTAAAACGTTCTTTGCCGAGTGTTATTTTTAACACTCGGCAAAGAAGGTCTTTGCCAAGTGTTAAAAAAAACACTCGGTAAAGAATTTTCAAAATTAAGAAATTCAAATATAGTTTTTGCATGACAAGATGATTTCAAAATAAAAAGTTATCAACTACAAAGTTTCTTAACTTTTGAGAACTACAAAGTTTATTTAGAGAGTTTTTCCATCCGAGGTTGTTTAAAAAATATCAAAATTTAAAATTTTCAATTCAAAATGCGGTTTTGCATGACAAGATGAACTCAAATAAAAAAATTGCCAAATACAAAATTTCATAACTTCTCAAGATCTACAGAGTTTATTTTGGTTATTTTGTCATATGTTCATCCGACATGGTGATTCTAATATTTTTCTAAAATCTTATATATCTGTGTAGTAGTATACGAGAGAGATGTAAAATTTGTAAATAAATTTGATTTGTAAATAAATTTGTTTTGGCTTTGTCAAATAAAGAAATGATCAAAATAAATGTTGTAGATCTTGAGAAGTTATACAACTTTGTAGTTAAAAACTTTTTGATTTGAATTCGTTTAGGGTTTCAAAATTTGATTTGAAATTTTCTTTGCCGAGTGTTTTATTTTTGACACTCGGCGAAGAAGGTCTTTGCCGACAAAAACACTCGGCAAAGAATTTTCAAACTGTACAAATTCAAATGTAGTTTTTGCATGACAAGATGATATCAAAACAAAAAGTTATCAACTACAAAGTTTCATAACTTTTTGAGATCTACAAAGTTTATTTAGAGAGTTTTTCCATCCGAGGTTGTTTAAAAAAATCAAAATTTAAAATTTTCAATTAAAAACGCGCTTTTGCATGACAAGATGAACTCAAATAAAAAAGTTGTCAAATACAAAATTTCATAACTTCTCAAGATCTAAAGAGTTTATTTAGGTTATTTTGTCATATGTTCATCCGACATGGTGATTCTAATATTTTTCTAAAATCTTATATATCTCTCTAATAGTATACGAGAGAGATGTAAAATTTATAAATAAATTTGTTTTGGCTTTGTCAAATACAGAAATGATTAAAGAAAACGTTGTAGATCTTGAAAAGTTATACAACTTTGTAGTTAAATATTTTTTGATTTGAATTCGTTTAGGGCTTTAAATTTTGATTTAAAACTTTCTTTGTCGAGTGTTTTATTTTTAACACTCGGCAAAGAAGGTGTTTGCCGAGTGTCAAAGAAAAACACTCGTAAATTTTTTTTTCAAAATTAAGAAATTCAAATATAGTTTTGGCAGGACAAGATGATTTCAAAACAAAAAGTTATCAACTACAAAGTTTCATAACTTTTTGAGATATACAAAGTTTATTTAGAGAGTTTTTCCATCTGAGGTTGTTTAAAAAAAATCAAAATTTAAAATTTTCAAGTAAAAACGCAGTTTTGGATGACAAGATGAACTCAAATAAAAAAGTTGCCAAATACAAAATTTCATAACTTCTCAAGATCTACAGTGTTTATTTTGGTTATTTTGTCATATGTTCATACGATATGGTGATTGTAATATTTTTCTAAGATCTTATATATCTCTCTTGTAGTTTCATAAACTATAAGAGAGAGAAGTATAATTTGTAAATAAATTTGTTTTGGCTTTGTCAAATAAAGAAATGATCAAAATAAAAGTTGTAGATCTTGAGAAGTTATACTACTTTGTAGTTAAAAACTCTTTGATTTCAATTCGTTTAGGCCTTCAAAATTTGATTTCTAATTTTCTTTGCCGAGTGTTTTATTTTTGACACTCGGCAAAGAAGGTCTTTGCCGAGAAAAACACTCGGCAAAGAATTTTCAAATTTAAGAAATTCAAATGTAGTTTTTGCATGACAAGATTATATCAAAACAAAAAGTTATCAACTACAAAGTTTCATAACTTTTTGAGATCTACAAAGTTTATTTAGAGAGTTTTTCCATCCGAGGTTGTTTAAAAAATCAAAATTTAAATTTTTCAATTAAAAACGCGGTTTTGCATGACAAGATGAACTCAAATAAAAAAGTTGCCAAATACAAAATTTCATAACTTCTCAAGATCTACAGAGTTTATTTAGGTTATTTTGTCATATGTTCGTCCGACATGGTGATTCTAATATTTTTCTAAAATCTTATATATCTCTCTTGTAGTATCACAGAGAGATGTAAAATTTATAAATAAATTTATTTTGGCTTTGTCAAATAAAGAAATGATCAAAGAAAATGTTGTAGATCTTGAAAAGTTATACAACTTTGTAGTTAAATACTTTTTGATTTGAATTCGTTTAGCGCTTTAAATTTTGATTTAAAACTTTCTTTGCCGAGTGTTTTATTTTTAACACTCGGCAAAGAAGGTGTTTGCCGAGTGTCAAAGAAAAACACTCAGAAAAGAATTTTCAAAATTAAGAAATTCAAATGTAGTTTTGGCATGATAAGATGATTTCAAAATAAAAAGTTATCAACTACAAAGTTTCATAACTTTTTGAGATCTACAAAGTTTATTTAGAGAGTTTTTCCATCCGAGGTTGTTTAAAAAATCAAAATTTAAAATTTTCAATTAAAAACGCGGTTTTGCATTACAAGATGAACTCAAATAAAAAAGCTGCCAAATACAAAATTTCATAACTTCTCAAGATCTACAGAGTTTATTTTGGTTATTTTGTGATTTGTTCATCCGACATGGTGATTGTAATATTTTTCTAAAATCTTATATATCTCTCTTGTAGTTTCATAAACTATAAGAGAGAGAAGTAAAATTTGTAAATAAATTTGTTTTGGCTTTGTCAAATAAAGAAATGATCAAAATAAATGTTGTAGATCTTGGGAAGTTATACTACTTTGTAGTTAAAAACTTTTTGATTTGAATTCGTTTAGGCCTTCAAAATTCGAGTTGAAATTTTCTTTGCCGAGTGTTTTATTTTTGAGACTCGGCAAAGAAGGTCTTTGCCGACTGTTAGAGAAAAACACTCATGCAAAGAATTTTCAAATTTAAGAAATTCAAATGTAGTTTTGCATGACAAGATGATTTCAAAACAAAAAGTTATCAACTACAAAGTTTAATAACTTCTTAAGATCTACAAAGTTTATTTAGAGAGTTTTTCCATCCGAGGTTGTTTAAAAAAATCAAAATTTAAAATTTTCAATTAAAAACGCGGTTTTGCATGACAAGACGAACTCAAATAAAAAAGTTGCCAAATACAAAATTTCTTAACTTCTCAAGATCTACATAGTTTATTTTGATTATTTTGTCATATGTTCATCCGACATGGTGATTCTAATATTTTTCTCAAGTCTTATATATCTCTCTAGTAGTATAAGAGAGAGATGTAAAATTTGTAAATAAATTTGTTTTGGCTTTGTCAAATAAAGAAATGATCAAAATAAATGTTATAGATCTTGAGAAGTTATACAACTTTATAGTTAAAACCTTTTTGATTTGAATTCGTTTAGGGCTTCAAAATTCGATTTGAAATTTTCTTTGCCGAGTGTTTTATTTTTGACACTCGGCAAAGAAGGTCTTTGCCGAGAAAAACACTCGGCAAAGAATTTTCAAATTTAAGAAATTCAAATGTAGTTTTTGCATGACAAGATGATTTCAAAACAAAAAGTTATCAACTACAAAGTTTCATAACTTTTTGAGATCTACAAAGTTTATTTAGAGAGTTTTTCCATCCGAGGTTGTTTAAAAAAATCAAAATTTATAATTTTCAATTAAAAACGCGGTTTTGCGTGACATGATGGACTCAAATAAAAAAGTTATCAACTACAAAGTTTCATAACATTTTGAGATCTACAGAGTTTATTTTGGTTATTTTGTCATATGTTCATCTGACATGGTGATTCTAATATTTTTCTAAAATCTTATATATCTCTCTTGTAGTTTCATAAACTATAAGAGAGAGATGTAAAATTTGTAAATAAATTTGTTTTGGCTTTGACAAATAAAGAAATGATCAAAATAAATGTTGTAGATCTTGAGAAGTTATACAACTTTGTAGTTAAAAACTTTTCTACTTGAATTCGTTTAGGCTTTCAAAATTCGATTTGAAATTTTCTTTGCCGAGTGTTTTATTTTTGACACTCGGCAAAGAAGGTCTTTACCGACTCGGCAAAGAATTTTCAAATTTAAAAAAATTCAAATGTAGTTTTTGCATGACAAGATGATTTCAAAACAAAAAGTTATCAACTACAAAGTTTCATAACTTTTTGAGATCTACAAAGTTTATTTAGAGAGTTTTTCCATCTGATGTTGTTTAAAAAAATCAAAATTTAAAATTTTCAATTAAAAACGTGGTTTTGCATGACATGATGAACTCAAATAAAAAAGTTGCCAAATACAAAATTTCATAACTTCTCAAGATCTAGAGAGTTTATTTTGGTTAGTTTGTCATATGTTCATCCGACATGGTGATTCTGATATTTTTCTAAAATCTTATATATCTCTCTAGTAGTATAAGAGAGAGATGTAAAATTTGTAAATAAATTTGTTTTGGCTTTGTCAAATAAAGAAATGATCAAAATAAATGTTGTAGATCTTGAGAAGTTATACAACTTTGTAGTTAAAAACTTTTTGATTTGAATTCGTTTAGGTCTTCAAAATTCTATGTAATACCCGATTTTAAGGACAAAACAAGATATGCACCATATGTGTGTTTTAAAATCCAAATCTCACATATAGCTACAAATAAGGGGTAATATCAAAAGACAATGCATAAATTATATAACGTACTTAGTATAAAAGAGATAACCTTTAGTATCAAACAGCGGATAGACAACTCCAACTTCGGGTATTAACTTCACTCTACAGGATCCAACTGACTGGTTGATCACAAGCCTAAACTTCTCCTGAGGTTTGGGGGAAATAGCAAGAGTGAGTCCATGTCGAACTCCACAAGTATAGCAACTAGATTGTATAGCTCCCACAATCTCATGATCAATGTGACATAAATTATGTAAATCATTAAACAATAATAATGAGCATATTTAACACACAGGAATCATCATCGTTGCAGCAAGAATCCCCAAGGCCGCTCATAACCGCGAGCACGGCTAGTATACCAGTTTTTAACCCTCTGCAGAGGTTGCACATCTTTACCCATGAGTCATGATTTACCCTTTCGCCCGAGGTAGCTAGTCTCTTAACCCCCTTCCTAGGGAGGTCGGCAGGGATCACTATGAAGTCTTTCAAAGGTTCGTCTAATAAGTTAGGGCCGCTTGGTTTCATTAGTCAGTCCGTGTGATTCACCCGCAGGAATCCACGGTCTGCTATTCCCCAATTGCGCCACAACGGGTAACCGCTAACGAGCTAGAAAAGTTACTCATACTTAACTAAAGCCAGAGCCATTATAGCCCTCATGGTTGCACTGTTGTCCCGGTTATCACTTACGGATAAATCATCAAGTGGCTAAAGAGTCATTTTTATCATTTGTTGCTTAAACATTAATCAAGTCACAAGATCATGGTCACAGAAATAAAATCCAAATGCTATACTTGCCTTGATCCAATTGCTCTTGCTGATCCTGCTAAATGTCCAAGTACTGATCTTGCTTGTTGTAGCACTCTTGATCACCACAGAATATTCACCGTCTAATCACGATCATCGATCACACAAACAATCGAAGAAACATACATGAAACAAACAAGGCTACAATTAGAACAGTACACCAATCATATAAAAACAGTGAGAAAAGTTTATAAAATGATTCTACGCATCGCTACGATTTCACAGACATAAAGATCACGAAAATCGGAGTTGAAACGGAGAAGATATGAATTTTCTAAGATTTCCTATAGATAAATAATTAATTAAATAGGATCACGAAATTAAAAAGTTTCAAACTGAGTAAACAATATTATTAACATGCAGAGTTCATTATTACGAATCCAACGCAATTTGAATGGACCAAATCGGATGTAAAATGAGCATTTTATGGCTAAAACAGTTTCAGTGGCAAATCTGTAAATATTGATAATGTATTTGTAAACTGAACCGAGCTGTTTGCGTGTTTGGAAAAAGAAAACGTATTTTGGGAATACACTTTAGGATCGCGGGTTAGTACTCAAATATTACAGGCTCTCTTTAGCAAATGTTACCCCGAAGGGGTATTTTCTAATCTTGGCCATTGATCTTTCATCGGACGGCACAAGATCGATCTGGGGCGACCACCGGCCGGCCAGCCACCGGAGCAGAGGTCCGGCGCGGCGGCGCCATGGATAGGGCTCGTCGGAGCTTTACCAAACGCGATACCGGTCTCGGTTTTCGACAGAAATTGCACATGGAGATAGAGTGGTCATACGCGAACTCACCCAGGGTCTTATCGCGGGCAGAGGGAGCTCGGGGTGACCCGGCGTCGAGATGGGGCGGATCCTTGGGCCCCTGCGAGGTTCGGCAGCGCGGTAGGATTGTCAGAACGCAGTAGAGAGCAAGAGAAGGGGCTAGGCATCTTCGTAACCTCGATCCGAAGCTTGGCAAGTCCTTGAATTCGGAAACGCGACAGCCGAGGAAGGATTTCACGGAGGCGGCTTTCCCTGCTTCCCGGCGGGATCCAACTGCGGCTCCGGGGCGACTCTCGGGGATGGAAAGATTGAAATAGGGGTCATGGAGGGTGCTCGGTTTGGCACTTTGGCAAGGAAATCGCGGATTTCCTGGGATTGAGTTCGGCATGGAATCGGGTCCTGCTCGGACTCGAGGAAGGAGATGACGACGCGGCTGCCATGCGGGGCCTGGCTGGCAGTGAGAGAAGAGGTGGGGAGGGAGAGAGATGGGGCGGCCGCGGCTGGCCAACTGGGCCGTTCTCTGGACCGAGGCGAGGGGAACGCTGCTGGGCCAAGACCAGAAACGGGAGAGGAAGAGTTGGGCCTACGGCCAGAACAGAGGGGTGAGAGGTTTTCTTTCTTTTTTTTATACTTTCTAATTTCCTTTCCTTTACTCCAAAGTCATTTTCCAAACCATTTTAAAATATCTTTTGAAATACTTTTGAGCTTTAATCAACTCACTCAGCACAATAAAATAAATTCTCCAGCATGAATGCACAACCATATTACTAATCTTATGATAAATTTTATTTTAATGAAAAATATTATTCTTCCTATATTCTCATGAGCACAAAAATACAAAATAAATTATTTTAGCTCTATTTGCAAAGAAACAATTTTTTAGGGTGTTACATTCTATTTGAAATTTTCTTTGCCGAGTGTTTTATTTTTGACACTCGGCAAAGAAGGTCTTTGCCGAGTGTCAAAGAAAAACACTCGGCAAAGAATTTTCAAATTTAAGAAATTCAAATGTAGTTTTTGCATGACAAGATGATTTCAAAATAAAAAGTTATCAACTATAAAGTTTCATAACTTTTTGAGATCTACAAAGTTTACTTAGAGAGTTTTTTCATCCGAGGTTGTTTAAAAAATCAAAATTTAAAATTTTCAATTAAAAACGTGGTTTTACATGACATGATGAACTCAAATAAAAAAGTTGCCAAATACAAAATTTCATAACTTCTCAAGATCTACAGAGTTTATTTTGGTTATTTTGTCAAATATTCATCCGACATGGTGATTCTAATATTTTTCTAAAAACTTATATATCTCTCTTGTAGTTTCATAAACTATAAGAGAGAGATGTAAAATTCGTAAATAAATTTGTTTTGGTTTTGTCAAATAAAGAAATGATCAAAATAAATATTGTAGATCTTGAGAAGTTATACAACTTTGTAGTTAAAAACTTATTTATTTGAATTCGTTTAGGCCTTCAAAATTTGATTTGAATTTTTCTTTGCCGAGTGTTTTATTTTGTTTTGGCTTTGTCAAATAAAGAAATGATCAAAATAAATGTTGTAGATCTTGAGAAGTTGTACAACTTTGTAGTTAAAAACTTTTTTATTTGAATTCGTTTAGGCCTTCAAAATTCGATTTGAATTTTTCTTTGCCGAGTGTTTTATTTTTGACATTTGGCAAAGAAGGTCTTTGCCTAGTGTCAAAGAAAAACACTCGGCAAAGAATTTTCAAATTTAAATAATTCAAATGTAGTTTTTCCATGACAAGATGATTTCAGAACAAAAAGTTATCAACTACAAAGTTTCATAACTTTTTGAGATCTACAAAGTTTATTTAGAGAGTTTACATCCGATGTTGTTTAAAAAAATCAAAATTTAAAATTTTCAATTAACAACGTGGTTTTGCATGACATGAACTCAAATAAAAAAGTTGCCAAATACAAAATTTCATAACTTCTCAGGATCTACAGAGTTTATTGTGGTTAGTTTGTCATATGTTCATCCGACATGGTGATTCTGATATTTTTCTAAAATCTTATATATCTCTCTAGTAGTATAAGAGAGAGATGTAAAATTTGTAAATAAATTTGTTTTGGCTTTGTCAAATAAAGAAATGATCAAAACAAATGTTGTAGATCTTGAGAAGTTATACAACTTTGTAGTTAAAAACTTTTTTATTTGAATTCGTTTAGGCCTTCAAAATTAGATTTGAAATTTTCTTTGCCGAGTGTTTTATTTTTGACAGTTGGCAAAGAAGGTCTTTGCCTCGGCAAAGAATTTTCAAATTTAAGAAATTCAAATGTAGTTTTTGCATAACAAGATGATTTCAAAACAAAATTTTATCAACTATAAAGTTTCATAACTTTTTGAGATCTACAAAGTTTATTTAGAGAGTTTTTTCATCCGAGGTTGTTTAAAAAAATCAAAATTTTCAATTTTCAATTAAAAACACGGTTTTGCATGACAAGATGAACTCAAAAAAAAAGTTGGCAAATACAAAATTTCATAACTTCTCAAGATCTACAGAGTTTATTTAGGTTATTTTGTCATATGTTCATCTCACATGGTGATTCTAATATTTTTCTAAAATCTTATATATCTTTCTTGTAGTTTCATAAACTATAAGAGAGAGATGTAAAATTCGTAAATAAATTTGTTTTGGCTTTGTCAAATAAAGAAATGATCAAAATAAATATTGTAGATCTTGAGAAGTTATACAACTTTGTAGTTAAAAACTTTTTTATTTGAATTCGTTTAGGCCTTCAAAATTCGATTTGAATTTTTCTTTGTCGAGTGTTTTATTTTTGACACTCGGCAAAGAAGGTCATTGCCGAGTGTCAAAGAAAAACACTAGACAAAGAATTTTCAAATTTAAGAAATTCAAATGTAGTTTTTGGATGACAAGATGATTTCAAAACAAAAAGTTATCAACTACAAAGTTTCATAACTTTTTGAGATCTACAAAGTTTATTTAGAGAGTTTTTCCATCCGAGGTTGTTTAAAAAAAATCAAAATTTGAAATTTTCAATTATAAATGCGGTTTTGCATGACAAGATGAACTCAAATAAAAAAGTTGCCAAATACAAAATTTCATAACTTCTCAAGATCTACAGAGTTTATTTAGGTTATTTTGTCATATGTTCATCCGACATGGTCATTCTAATATTTTTCTAAAATATTATATATCTCTCTTGTAGTTTCATAAACTATAAGAGAGATGTAAAATTTATAAATAAATTTGTTTTGGCTTTGTCAAATAAAGAAATGATGAAAATAAATGTTGTAGATCTTGAGAAGTTGTACAACTTTGTCTTTAAAAACTTTTTAATTTGAATTCGTTTAGGCCTTCAAAATTCGATTTGAAATTTTCTTTGCCGAGTGTTTTATTTTTGACACTCGGCAAAGAAGGTCTTTGCCTAGTGTCAAAGAAAAACACTCGGCAAAGAATTTTCAAATTTAAGAAATTCAAATGTAGTTTTTGCATGACAAAATGATTTCAAAACAAAAAGTTATCAACTATAAAGTTTCATAACTTTTTGAGATCTACAAAGTTTATTTAGAGAGTTTTTTCATCCGAGGTTGTTTAAAAAAATCAAAATTTAAAATTTTCAATTAAAAACGCGGTTTTGCATCACAAGATGAACTCAAATAAAAAAGTTGCCAAATACAAAATTTCATAATTTCTCAAAGATCTACAGAGTTTATTTAGGTTATTTTGTCATATGTTCATCTGACATGGTGATTCTAATATTTTTCTAAAATCTTATATATCTCTCTTGTAGTTTCATAAACTATAAGAGAGATGTAAAATTCGTAAATAAATTTGTTTTGGCTTTGTCAAATAAAGAAATGATCAAAATAAATGTTGTAGATCTTGAGAAGTTATACAACTTTGTAGACAAAAACTTTTTTATTTGAATTCGTTTAGGCCTTCAAAATTCGATTGAAATTTCTTGCCGAG
>NC_012875.2:13616792-13641079 GCF_000003195.3 Sorghum bicolor | reverse complement strand
GAGGGAGATGTAAAATTCGTAAATAAATTTGTTTTGGCTTTGTCAAATAAAGAAATGATCAAAATAAATGTTGCAGATCTTGAGAAGTTATACAACTTTGTAGTTAAAAACTTTTTTATTTGAATTCGTTTAGGCCTTCAAAATTCGATTTGAATTTTTCTTTGTCGAGTGTTTTATTTTTGACACTCGACAAAGAAGGTCATTGCCGAGTGTCAAAGAAAAACACTAGACAAAGAATTTTCAAATTTAAAAAATTCAAATGTAGTTTTTGGATGACAAGATGATTTCAAAACAAAAAGTTATCAACTACAAAGTTTCATAACTTTTTGAGATCTACAAAGTTTATTTAGAGAGTTTTTCCATCCGAGGTTGTTTAAAAAAAATCAAAATTTGAAATTTTCAATTATAAATGCGGTTTTGCATGACAAGATGAAATCAAATAAAAAAGTTGCCAAATACAAAATTTCATAACTTCTCAAGATCTACAGAGTTTATTTAGGTTATTTTGTCATATGTTCATCCGACATGGTCATTCTAATATTTTTCTAAAATATTATATATCTCTCTTGTAGTTTCATAAACTATAAGAGAGATGTAAAATTTATAAATAAATTTGTTTTGGCTTTGTCAAATAAAGAAATGATGAAAATAAATGTTGTTGATCTCGAGAAGTTGTACAACTTTGTCTTTAAAAACTTTTTGATTTGAATTCGTTTAGGCCTTCAAAATTCGATTTGAATTTTTCTTTGCCGAGTGTTTTATTTTTGACACTCGGCAAAGAAGGTCATTGCCGAGTGTCAAAGAAAAACACTAGACAAAGAATTTTCAAATTTAAAAAATTCAAATGTAGTTTTTGGATGACAAGATGATTTCAAAACAAAAAGTTATCAACTACAAAGTTTTATAACTTTTTGAGATCTACAAAGTTTATTTAGAGAGTTTTTCCATCCGAGGTTGTTTAAAAAAAATCAAAATTTGAAATTTTCAATTATAAATGCGGTTTTGCATGACAAGATGAACTCAAATAAAAAAGTTGCCAAATACAAAATTTCATAACTTCTCAAGATCTACAGAGTTTATTTAGGTTATTTTGTCATATGTTCATCCGACATGGTCATTCTAATATTTTTCTAAAATATTATATATCTCTCTTGTAGTTTCATAAACTATAAGAGAGATGTAAAATTTATAAATAAATTTGTTTTGGCTTTGTCAAATAAAGAAATGATGAAAATAAATGTTGTAGATCTTGAGAAGTTGTACAACTTTGTCTTTAAAAACTTTTTGATTTGAATTCGTTTAGGCCTTCAAAATTCGATTTGAAATTTTCTTTGCCGAGTGTTTTATTTTTGACACTCGGCGAAGAAGGTCATTGCCGAGTGTCAAAGAAAAACACTCGACAAAGAATTTTCAAATTTAAAAAATTCAAATGTAGTTTTTGCATGACAAGATGATTTCAGAACAAAAAGTTATCAACTACAAAGTTTCATAACTTTTTGAGATCTATAAAGTTTATTTAGAGAGTTTTTCCATCCGATGTTGTTTAAAAAAATCAAAATTTAAAATTTTCAATTAAAAACGTGGTTTTACATGACATGATGAACTCAAATAAAAAAGTTGCCAAATACAAAATTTCATAACTTCTCAAGATCTACAGAGTTTATTTTGGTTATTTTGTCAAATATTCATCCGACATGGTGATTCTAATATTTTTCTAAAATCTTATATATCTCTCTTGTAGTTTCATAAACTATAAGAGAGAGATGTAAACTTTGTAAATAAATTTGTTTTGGTTTTGTCAAATAAAGAAATGATCAAGTTAAATGTTGTAGATCTTGAGAAGTTATACAACTTTGTAGTTAAAAACTTTTTTATTTGAATTCGTTTAGGCCTTCAAAATTCGATTTGAATTTTTCTTTGCCGAGTGTTTTATTTTGTTTTGGCTTTGTCAAATAAAGAAATGATCAAAATAAATATTGTAGATCTTAAGAAGTTATACAACTTTGTAGTTAAAAACTTTTTTATTTGAATTCGTTTAGGCCTTCAAAATTTGATTTGAATTTTTTTTGCCGAGTGTTTTATTTTTGACACTTGGCAAAGAAGGTCTTTGCCGAGTGTTAAAGAAAAACACTCGGCAAAGAATTTTCAAATTTAAAAAATTCAAATGTAGTTTTTCCATGACAAGATGATTTCAGAACAAAAAGTTATCAACTACAAAGTTTCATATCTTTTTGAGATCTACAAAGTTTATTTAGAGAGTTTACATCCGATGTTGTTTAAAAAAATCAAAATTTAAAATTTTCAATTAAAAACGTGGTTTTGCATGACATGAACTCAAATAAAAAAGTTGCCAAATACAAAATTTCATAACTTCTCAAGATCTACAGAGTTTATTGTGGTTAGTTTGTCATATGTTCATCCGACATGGTGATTCTGATATTTTTCTAAAATCTTATATATCTCTCTAGTAGTATAAGAGAGAGATGTAAAATTCGTAAATAAATTTGTTTTGGCTTTGTCAAATAAAGAAATGATCAAAACAAATGTTGTAGATCTTGAGAAGTTATACAACTTTGTAGTTAAAAACTTTTTTATTTGAATTGGTTTAGGCCTTCAAAATTCGATTTGAAATTTTCTTTGCCGAGTGTTTTATTTTTGACAGTCGGCAAAGAAGGTCTTTGCCTCGGCAAAGAATTTTCAAATTTAAGAAATTCAAATGTAGTTTTTGCATTACAAGATGATTTCAAAACAAAAATTTATCAACTATAAAGTTTCATAACTTTTTGAGATCTACAAAGTTTATTTAGAGAGTTTTTTCATCGGAGGTTGTTTAAAAAAAATCAAAATTTAAAATTTTCAATTAAAAACGCGGTTTTGCATCACAAGATGAACTCAAATAAAAAAGTTGCCAAATACCAAATTTCATAACTTCTCAAAGATCTACAGAGTTTATTTCGGTTATTTTGTCATATGTTCATCTGACATGGTGATTCTAATATTTTTCTAAAATCTTATATATCTCTCTTATAGTTTCATAAACTATAAGAGAGATGTAAAATTCGTAAATAAATTTGTTTTGGCTTTGTCAAATAAAGAAATGATCAAAATAAATATTGTAGATCTTGAGAAGTTATACAACTTTGTAGATAAAAACTTTTTTATTTGAATTCGTTTAGGCCTTCAAAATTCGATTTGAATTTTTCTTTGCCGAGTGTTTTATTTTTGACACTCGGCGAAGAAGGTCATTGCCGAGTGTCAAAGAAAAACACTCGGCAAAGAATTTTCAAATTTAAAAAATTCAAATGTAGTTTTTGCATGACAAGATGATTTCAAAACAAAAAGTTATCAACTATAAAGTTTCATAACTTTTTGAGATCCACAAAGTTTATTTAGAGAGTTTTTTCATCCGAGGTTATTTAGAAAAAATCAAAATTTAAAATTTTCAATTAAAAACGCGGTTTTGCATGACATGATGAACTCAAATAAAAAAGTTACCAAATACAAAATTTCATAA
The DNA here is from genome assembly GCF_000003195.3 of Sorghum bicolor. Taxonomy (NCBI): domain Eukaryota; kingdom Viridiplantae; phylum Streptophyta; class Magnoliopsida; order Poales; family Poaceae; genus Sorghum; species Sorghum bicolor. The sequence continues at coordinate 13,637,565 of NC_012875.2, read as the reverse complement.
CTTCTCAAGATCTATAGAGTTTATTTAGGTTATTTTGTCGTATGTTCATCTGACATGGTGATTCTAATATTTTTCTAAAATCTTATATATCTCTTTTGTAGTTTCATAAACTATAAGAGAGAGATGTAAAATTCGTAAATAAATTTGTTTTGGCTTTGTCAAATAAAGAAATGATCAAAATAAATGTTGTAGATCTTGAGAAGTTATACAACTTTGTCGTCAAAAACTTTTTTATTTGAATTCGTTTAGGCCTTCAAAATTCGATTTGAATTTTTCTTTGCCGAGTGTTTTATTTTTGACACTCGGCAAAGAAGCTCATTGCCGAGTGTCAAAGAAAAACACTCCGCAAAGAATTTTCAAATTTATGAAATTTAAATGTAGTTTTTGGATAACAAGATGATTTCAAAACAAAAAGTTATCAACTACAAAGTTTAATAATTTTTTGAGATCTACAAAGTTTATTTAGAGAGTTTTTCCATCCGAGGTTGTTTAAAAAAAATCAAAATTTGAAATTTTTAATTATAAAAGCGGTTTTGCATGACAAGATGAACTCAAATAAAAAAGTTGCCAAATACAAAATTTCATAACTTCTCAAGATCTACAGAGTTTATTTAGGTTATTTTGTTATATGTTCATCCCACATGGTCATTCTAATATTTTTCTAAAATATTATATATCTCTCTTGTAGTTTCATAAACTATAAGAGAGATGTAAAATTTATAAATAAATTTGTTTTGCCTTTGTCAAATAAAGAAATGATGAAAATAAATGTTGTAGATCTTGAGAAGTTATACAACTTTGTCTTTAAAAACTTTTTGATTTGAATTCGTTTAGGCCTTCAAAATTCGATTTGAAATTTTCTTTGCCGAGTGTTTTATTTTTGACACTCGGCAAAGAAGGTCTTTGCCTAGTGTCAAAGAAAAACACTCGGCAAAGAATTTTCAAATTTAAGAAATTCAAATGTAGTTTTTGCATGACAAGATGATTTCAAAACAAAAAGTTATCAACTATAAAGTTTCATAACTTTTTGAGATCTACAAAGTTTATTTAGAGAGTTTTTTCATCCGATGTTGTTTAAAAAAAATCAAAATTTAAAATTTTCAATTAAAAACGCGGTTTTGCATCACAAGATGAACTCAAATAAAAAAGTTGCCAAATACAAAATTTCATAACTTCTCAAAGATCTACAGAGTTTATTTAGGTTATTTTGTCATATGTTCATCTGACATGGTGATTCTAATATTTTTCTAAAATCTTATATATCTCCCTTGTAGTTTCATAAACTATAAGAGAGATGTAAAATTCGTAAATAAATTTGTTTTGGCTTTGTCAAATAAAGAAATGATCAAAATAAATGTTGTAGATCTTGAGAAGTTATACAACTTTGTAGATAAAAACTTTTTTATTTGAATTCGTTTAGGCCTTCATAATTCGATTTGAATTTTTCTTTGCCGAGTGTTTTATTTTTGACACTCGGCGAAGAAGGTCATTGCCGAGTGTCAAACAAAAACACTCGGCAAAGAATTCTAAAATTTAAAAAATTCAAATATAGTTTTTGCATGACAAGATGATTTCAGAACAAAAAGTTATCAACTACAAAGTTTCATAACTTTTTGAGATCTATAAAGTTTATTTAGAGAGTTTTTCCATCCGATGTTGTTTAAAAAAATCAAAATTTAAAATTTTCAATTAAAAACGTGGTTTTACATGACATGATGAACTCAAATAAAAAAGTTGCCAAATACAAAATTTCATAACTTCTCAAGATCTACAGAGTTTATTGTGGTTAGTTTGTCATATGTTCATCAGACATGGTGATTCTGATATTTTTCTAAAATCTTATATATCTCTCTAGTAGTATAAGAGAGATGTAAAATTTGTAAATAAATTTGTTTTGGCTTTGTCAAATAAAGAAATGATCAAAATAAATGTTGTAGATCTTGAGAAGTTATACAACTTTGTAGTTAAAAACTTTTTGTTTTGAATTCGTTTAGGCCTTCAAAATTTGATTTGAAATTTTCTTTGCCGTGTGTTTTATTTTTGACACTCGGCAAAGAAGGTCTTTGCCTCGGCAAAGAATTTTCAAATTTAAGAAATTCAAATGTAGTTTTTGCATGACAAGATGATTTCCAAACAAAAAGTTATCAACTATAAAGTTTCATAACTTTTTGAGATCTACAAAGTTTATTTAGAGAGTTTTTCCATCCGAGGTTGTTTAAAAAAATCAAAATTTAAAATTTTCAATTATAAATGCGGTTTTGCATGACAAGATGAACTCAAATAAAAAAGTTGCCAAATACAAAATTTCATAACTTCTCAAGATCTACAGATTTTATTTAGGTTATTTTGTCATATGTTCATCCGACATGGTCATTCTAATATTTTTCTAAAATATTATATATCTCTCTTGTAGTTTCATAAACTATAAGAGAGATGTAAAATTTATAAATAATTTTGTTTTGCCTTTGTCAAATAAAGAAATGATCAAAATAAATGTTGTAGATCTTGAGAAGTTATACAACTTTGTCGTTAAAAACTTTTTGATTTGAATTCGTTTAGGCCTTCAAAATTTGATTTGAAATTTTCTTTGCCGAGTGTTTTATTTTTGACACTCGGCAAAGAAGGCCTTTGCCTAGTGTCAAAGAAAAACACTCGGCAAAGAATTTTCAAATTTAAGAAATTCAAATGTAATTTTTGCATGACAAGATGATTTCAAAACAAAAAGTTATCAACTATAAAGTTTCATAACTTTTTGAGATCTACAAAGTTTATTTAGAGAGTTTTTTCATCCGAGGATATTTAGAAAAAATCAAAATTTAAAATTTTCAATTAAAAACGCGGTTTTGCATGACAAGATGAACTCAAATAAAAAAGTTGCCAAATACAAAATTTCATAACTTCTCAAGATCTATAGAGTTTATTTAGGTTATTTTGTCATATGTTCATCTGACATGGTGATTCTAATATTTTTCTAAAATCTTATATATCTCTTTTGTAGTTTCATAAACTATAAGAGTGTAACACCTAAAATTTGGATCTCACTTAATAGGATTTAATATGATTTAATTAAGTATTTTTGTGAGCATTTAAATTTAGTATTTAAATAATTTTTGGGAAATTAAAATTTATCATAAGTTAGTAAGATGATTTTGTGCATTCATGCTGAGACATATTTTATTTTGTGTTGATTGTATTTGGTTTATATTTAATTGTCCTCAAAATCATTTTTGAAAAAGGCTTTGAAAAAACAGAGAATAAAACCAAACAGAAAAGAAATTGGAAATAGGAGAAAAAAGAAAGGAAGCCACCCAGGCCGCAGCCCAAGCATCCCCCTTCCCCCTCGCCTCAGCCCAGCGCGGCCCAGGAGCCCGCACGCTGATCCCCTCCTTTTCTGTGACTGGCAGCCTGGCCCCGCAGCGCAGTGTCCTGTTCATCTTCCCCGAGCGTCACCGAGCACCGAATCCCGGGAAGTCGGGATTTCTTGCCAAAATCGTTTACTCGGAGCCCTATAAAGCTCCCTAGCACCGCAGCGAACCCCTTTTGCATCTAAAACGCGAAGCCCAAGGCTTAGCCACCTAAAACCGCTCGAGAGCCAAGTCCTCGGCCGCGCGCCGTGAGCCGTTTTCATCACCTCCCGGGTCAAGCAAAGGGTTCCAGTGAGTTCGCGGTGAGCTGCTCGTCATCCCGGAGTTTTTCTTTCTCGAAACGGTGCTCGGAAACGAGAAGTCACTGTGCGCCGACGAGAAGGTGTTTCCATATAATTACAGAATTGCCATCGAATTTGTTTTGTTTATAAAATATTCATTTTAACTCCGTTTTTGTCCATTCAAATTGCGTTGGATTCGTAATTCTGAGATCTATATGTTAGAAGTATTAATTTACTGTTTTGAAACTTTTTAATTTTCTGGTTTTATTTAATTAATTATTTCTCTATAGGAAAATCTTGGAAATTGCATAACTTCTCCGTTTTAATTCCGATTTTCGTGAAATTTACGTTCGTGTGATCGTAGCGCTGCGTAGAATATTTTCATAAATTTTTATATTTGTTTTACTACTATTTGGTGTATTGTTCTAATAATAGCTTGTTTGCTTCGTGTATGATTGTCTACATTGGATTGCGTGTTGTTGATTGATGTTTGGGAATAGACGGTGAGCCGTACGTTGGTGATCAAGACCAAGCTTTTGAGGACCAGCAGGCTCAGGAGAGCTTTGATCAAGGCAAGTATAACTTAGGATCATCCTTGTTACCTATTCACTTATAACTACACATACATATCATATGCATGCTATCACCTTGTCGACCTTAGCAAAATCATAAATGATTGTTACCTGGATTCTTTGCTACCTACTTGATATGCATTTGGTGTAGATGTGCTAGTGCTTGATTTGTAAGATGATTAATAGCTATGCAATGAACATAAAAGAATGACAAATAAGTGTATGAGATCTTGTCTGTACGTGATCACCCGGGATAACAGTGCAACCATGAGGGCTATAATGGCTCTGGCTTTAGCTCAGTATGGAGACCTTTTCTAGCTTGTTAGAGGTTACCCGAAAGGGCGGAGGGGCTGAACCGACACGGGTATAGTGCGAGCCCCTGTCCCTATGTGTATAGGCTGCGCGTCATTGTGCCATTCGGAAGGGGGGTATCTATATCTGCTCGCAAAGGAAACCTTGCGGCCCTAACTTGTTAGACGAACTTTTGAAAGGCTTCATAGTGATCCCTGCCGACCTCCCTAGGAAGGAGGTTAAGAGATTAGCTACCTCGGGCGAAAGGGTAAATCATGACTCATGTGTAAAGATGTACAACCTCTGCAGAGTGTAAAACTGGTATACTAGCCGAGCTCACGGTCAGGAGCGGCCTTGGGGACATCTACATTAAGATGATGAGCTTATTATGTTATTATGATCATTTGATTATCGTTTATGCTATGAATTAATTATGCTTACACTTGATCATGTGATTAATGGATTATCTATGCTACCTTGGCATTTGCTATTAAATTATGAATATGCTATCCACTATTAAAAGATAAATGCAGTCAAACCAATGTCAGCTAATTGAGCCTCATGAACCCCTGGTTATACTTGTTGAGTACGATATGTGCTCACTCTTGCAATTTCCCAACACCTCAGGATATGATAATGAAGATGACTGGAATGAGGATTATCGTTATGAGTACTAGGTTTGGAGTCAACCAGTCAACAGTGTCCTTGTGTGGAGCTTCCGTCGAGAGCGTTGTTTACTTCTTGTTATCATTTATGTATGAGACTATGTGATATTTTATATTCCGTTATGTAATAAACACTGCAATGGTACATTTGAGATTTGTCTACTTATGTGTGCGACTGTTTCTGGGGCACATATGAGTCTTTTATGCATCATATTTTGTTCTTAAAATATGGGTGTGACAAATTGGTATCAAAGCTTTATTGACTGTCGGACGCAAGCCTAGTTAGAAATTGGCCGTATTAAGGTTTGAAATTGCTACAAAATCCTTGCCCTATAAACCTTGATATTTCCTTCTACACTATATCCTATTCATCTTCACCTTGTTGCTTATTTTAAGGACTTGTTCTCATCTCCACTCCTTGCTTTGAATATGCTTTTAGAACCTTCTCTTACCACCTTCTGGCATCGTTGAAATAGGAGTTATAGGATCTTTACCCTTAATAGGAAGAGAACGTTAGTACCGCAAGTTGAGTCAATGCTTGAAGAGTGAAACCTTTGATGCTTGGTTTGGTTTGTTATTATGCTTATGCTTGATTTGGATCTTTGTAATGAGTGTAATGATCTTGTGGATTTTCTCTACAATTTCTTTTAGTCTATAGGCCTAAGGCATAAGGATTAATGAACTAAATAGTTGGGTTTGGTTAAAATTCTGTTTGTGTCCTTTGCTGTTTCCTGGAGCAGTCTGCAATAATTCTGGTGTATCTCAAAATCTGTTCATGCAATGTTCATCAAATTTTTCTGAGAACAAGTAGACTCTCATATCTTTCCAAGGCCTCAAGAATGACATTATTATCGGTTATGAGCTGGGAGATATGACTGTTTAAAGTTGAGGTTTTTGCGCAGTCTGGAATTCTGGAACAGTTTTGGTTGTACCCAGTTTTTGATTAACCTAACTTTGGAATCTGGTAATATGATCTAAATGAAAGTTGTAGACAATTTCCTTATCTTTCCAACGGTGTACAGCATGTATCCTTTTGAATTCTGGAACTCGAGATATGGTTGATTTTCTGATCTGCTGATGTTGGATGTTACCCAGAAAATTTCAGATTCAGTTAACTCTTGTAATTGTCATGTTGGACATTACTAAGAAGTGTTTATATACCTTGGAATGCAGATGGCAGCAAGGGGAAGAGGCAGAGGCAGAGGCAGAAGCCGTGGCAATGGCAATGGCAATGGTGGCGATGGCCCAATCACTATGGAGGAACTCATGCAAACCCAAAATGAGATGATGCACGTTTTCATGCAGCACCTGCAGCAACAACCTCCACCGACACCCCCACCTGTTCATGTGTGAGATAAGCGGGGGGAGTTTATGAAGGGAAGACCCCCAGTCTTTACACACTCAGCTGATCCCATGGAGGCAGATGATTGGCTTCGTGCTGTAGAGAGGCAACTGGACATAGCCCAATGCAATGATATGGAAAAAGTGTTGTATGCTTCTGGACAGCTTCAGGGGGCAGCTCAGACATGGTGGGAGTCATATCAAGCTGCTCGTCCCAACAATGCTCCTCCTGTCACTTGGTTGGAATTCTGCAGAGATTTCCGAGCACGACATATCAATGAAGGAATGATGGAGCTCAAGCAGGAAGAATTTAGATCTCTCAGGATGGGTTCTATGTCTGTGGCTGAGTATCATGACATGTTTGAGCAGTTGGCTCGCTATGCCCCAAACGAAGTTAGAGAGGATGTTGACAAACAACGTCTCTTCATGAAAGGTCTTTACTATGAACTCAGGTTGCAACTAGCTGGAAACACATATCCTACCTTCCAGGCTCTGGTGAACCGTGCTATTGTGTTGGATAACATGCGAAAAGGCCAAGACAAGAAGAGAAGGATGCTAGCCCAAGGTTCTGGAGGCAACAACCGCCAACGTTTCAATTCTCAGCAGGGCGATCAACAGAGGTACCATGGACCAGTTAGTCAATGGGATCGCAACCAACAACCTCAGCGTAATCCTAATCAACAGCAGAGTGGTCAGCAGATTCACCGCTCAGGAAATTCAAATGCCACCTCTATGAAGAGAAGTGCTTCCAATACCCCTACTAGGTGTTTTCGCTGTGGGAAAGAAGGTCATATGTCATATGATTGCCCGGAGATATTCAACCAGCAGAACAACAACCAAAAGTCTAATTTTCATAGAGCAAAGGTGAACCATGTGGCTGCAGAGACAGTACAAGAGGGACTGGAGATTATGATGGGTTCCCGCTACAGTTTTATTTGATTCTGGAGCTTCGCATACATTCATGTCGCAAGCATTTGTTAGAGCTCATAGCATTCCACTAGTTGCCATGAAAACCCATATGCTAGTAAACTCACCGGGAGGAACTATACCAGTTTCATATTGTTGCCCCTCAGCAAGTCTTTCTTTAAGGGGGTAGATTTCCCGGCTAGTCCTATGGTTATGAGAACCTCGGGCATAGATGTGATCTTGGGTTTGGATTGGATGAAGAAATATACTACGGAGATTAAGTGCAAAGAGAAAGTAGTAGTTGTGACAACACCAAAGGGAGAGAGAATTAGTGTGGATGTAGCAGTACAGGCTCCACCCACAGCTACAGTGAATCAGCTGGACGATTATGTTGATCTTCACGACCGTGTAGGGAATAAATTTCTAAGTGACTTTTCAGAAAAACTACGAGGTATGCTACCTAACCAGAGATGTTGAGATTGCTAGTACAATGGAATTGGTATTTAGAGGTAGAAGCGACTTGAGAAGGAGAAGATGTTTGGAGAGAATTAAATCCACAATTATTTGTTTATGTCCTGCTCAATCTCGAGGATGAGATTCTTTTATGGGGGGTAGAGTTTGTAACACCTAAAATTTGGATCTCACTTAATAGGATTTAATATGATTTAATTAATTATTTTTGTGAGCATTTAAATTTAGTATTTAAATAAGTTTTGGGAAATTAAAATTTATCATAAGTTAGTAACATGATTTTGTGCATTCATGCTGAGACATATTTTATTTTGTGTTGATTGTATTTGGTTTATATTTAATTGTCCTCAAAATCATTTTTTAAAAAGGCTTTGAAAAAAAAGAGAATAAAACCAAACAGAAAAGAAATTGGAAATAGGAAAAAAAAAAGAAAGGAAGCCTCCCAGGCCGCAGCCCGAGCATCCCCTTCCCCCTCGCCTCGGCCCAGCGCGGCCCAGGAAGCCCGCGCGCTGATCCCCTCCTTTCTGTGACTGGCAGCCTGGCCCCGCAGCGCAGTGTCCTGTTCATCTTCCCCGAGCGTCACCGAGCAGGACACCAACCGGGATGCCAAACCGAATCCCGGGAAGTCGGGATTTCTTGCCAAAATCGTTTACTCGGCGCTCTATAAAGCTCCCTAGCACCGCAGCGAACCCCTTTTGCATCTAAAACGCGAAGCCAAGCCTTAGCCACCTAAAACCGAGCGGCTTCGGATCTCGCCGAGAGCCAAGTTCTCCGCCGCGCGCCGCGAGCCGTTTTCATCACCTCCCGGGTCAAGCAAAGGGTTCCAGTGAGTTCGCGGTGAGCTGCTCGTCATCCCGGAGTTTTTCTTTCTCGAAACGGTGCTCGGAAACGAGAAGTCACTGTGCGCCGAGCTGAAAGGCGTTTTCAGATAATTACAGAATTGCCATCGAATTTGTTTTGTTTATAAAATATTCATTTTAACTCCGTTTTTGTCCATTCAAATTGCGTTGGATTCGTAATTATGAGATCTATATGTTAGAAGTATTAGTTTACTGTTTTGAAACCTTTTAATTTTCTGGTTCTATTTAATTAATTATTTCTCTATAGGAAAATCTTAGAAATTGCATAACTTATCCGTTTTAATTCCGATTTTCGTGAAATTTACGTTCGTGTGATCGTAGCGCTGCGTAGAATATTTTCATAAATTTTTATATTTGTTTTACTACTATTGGGTGTATTGTTCTAATAATAGCTTGTTTGCTTCGTGTATGATTGTCTACATTGGATTGCGTGTTGTTGATTGATGTTTGGGAATAGACGGTGAGCCGTACGTTGGTGATCAAGACCAAGCTTTTGAGGACCAGCAGGCTGAGGAGAGCTTTGATCAAGGCAAGTATAACTTGGGATCATCTTTGTTACCTATTCACTTATAACTACACATACATATCATATGCATGCTATCACCTTGTCGACCTTAGCAAAATCATAGATGATTGTTACCTGGATTCCTTGCTACCTACTTGATATGCATTTGGTGTAGATGTGCTAGTGCTTGATATAATCCATGATCTTGTAAGATGATTAATAGCTATGCAATGAACATAAAAGAATGACAAATAACTGTATGAGATCTTGTCTGTACGTGATCACCCGCGATAACAGTGCAACCATGAGGGCTATAATGGCTCTGGCTTTAGCTCAGTATGGAGACCTTTTCTAGCTTGTTAGAGGTTACCCGAAAGGGCGGAGAGGCTGAACCGACACGGGTATAGTGCGAGCCCCTATCCCTATGTGTATAGGCTGCGCGTCATTGTGCCATTCGGAAGGGGGGTATCTATATCTGCTCGCAAAGGAAACCTTGCGGCCCTAACTTGTTAGACTAACTTTTGAAAGGCTTCATAGTGATCCCTGCCGACCTCCCTAGGAAGGAGGTTAAGAGATTAGCTACCTCGGGCGAAAGGGAAAATCATGACTCATGGGTAAAGATGTACAACCTCTGCAGAGTGTAAAACTGGTATACTAGCCGAGCTCACGGTTCAGGAGCGGCCTTGGGGACATCTACATTAAGATGATGAGCTTATTATGTTATTATGATCATTTGATTATTGTTTATGATATGAATTAATTATGCTTAGACTTGATCATGTGATTAATGGATTATCTATGCTACCTTGGCATTTGCTATTAAATTATGAATATGCTATCCACTATTAAAAGATAAATGCAGTCAAACCAATGTCAGCTAATTGAGCCTCATGAACCCCTGGTTATACTTGTTGAGTACGATATGTGCTCACTCTTGCAATTTCCCAACACCTCAGGATATGATAATGAAGATGACTGGAATGAGGATTATCGTTATGAGTACTAGGTTTGGAGTCAACCAGTCAAACAGTGTCCCTGTGTGGAGCTTCCGTCGAGAGCGTTGTTTACTTCTTGTTATCATTTATGTATGAGACTATGTGATATTTTATATTCCGTTATGTAATAAACACTGCAATGGTACATTTGAGATTTGTCTACTTATGTGTGCGACTGTTTCTGGAGCACATATGAGTCTTTTATGCATCCTATTTTGTTCTTAAAATATGGGTGTGACAAAGAGAGATGTAAAATTTGTAAATAAATTTATTTTGGCTTTGTCAAATAAAGAAATGATCAAAATAAATGTTGTAGATCTTGAGAAGTTATACAACTTTGTAGTTAAAAACTTTTTGTTTTGAATTCGTTTAGGCCTTCAAAATTCGATTTGAAATTTTCTTTGCCGTGTGTTTTATTTTTGACACTCAGCAAAGAAGGTCTTTGCCTCGGCAAAGAATTTTCAAATTTAAGAAATTCATATGTAGTTTTTACATGACAAGATGATTTCAAAACAAAAAGTTATCAACTATAAAGTTTCATAACTTTTTGAGATCTACAAAGTTTATTTAGAGAGTTTTTCCATCCGAGGTTGTTTAAAAAATCAAAATTTAAAATTTTCAATTATAAATGCGGTTTTGCATGACAAGATGAACTCAAATTAAAAAGTTGCCAAATACAAAATTTCATAACTTCTCAAGATCTACAGAGTTTATTTAGGTTATTTTGGCATATGTTCATCCGACATGGTCATTCTAATATTTTTCTAAAATATTATATATCTCTCTTATAGTTTCATAAACTATTAGAGAGATGTAAAATTTATAAATAAATTTGTTTTGGCTTTGTCAAATAAAGTAATGATGAAAATAAATGTTGTAGATCTTGAGAAGTTATACAACTTTGTAGTTAAAAACTTTTTGATTTGAATTTGTTTAGGCCTTCAAAATTCGATTTGAAATTTTCTTTGCCGAGTGTTTTATTTTTGACACTCGGCAAAGAAGGTCTTTGCCTACTGTCAAAGAAAAACACTCGGCAAAGAATTTTCAAATTTAAGAAATTCAAATGTAGTTTTTGCATGACAAGATGATTTCAAAACAAAAAGTTATCTACTATAAAGTTTCATAACTTTTTGAGATCTACAATGTTTATTTAGAGAGTTTTTTCATCCGAGGTTGTTTAAAAAAATCAAAATTTAAAATTTTGAATTAAAAACGTGGTTTTGCATGACAAGATGAACTCAAATAAAAAAGTTGCCAAATACAAAATTTCATAACTTCTCAAGATCTATAGAGTTTATTTAGGTTATTTTGGCATATGTTCATCTGACAAGGTGATTCTAATATTTTTCTAAAATCTTATATATCTCTCTTGTAGTTTCATAAACTATAAGAGACAGATGTAAAATTCATAAATAAATTTGTTTTGGCTTTGTCAAATAAAGAAATGATCAAAATAAATGTTGTAGATCTTGAGAAGTTATACAACTTTCTAGTAAAAAACTTTTTTATTTGAATTCGTTTAGGCCTTCAAAAATCGATTTGAATTTTTCTTTGCCGAGTGTTTTATTTTTGACACTCGGCGAAGAAAGTCATTGCCGAGTGTCAAAGAAAAACACTCGGCAAAGAATTTTCAAATTTAAGAAATTCAAATATAATTTTTGGATGACAAGATGATTTCAAAACAAAAAGTTATCAACTACAAAGTTTCATAACTTTTTGAGATCTACAAAGTTTATTTAGAGAGTTTTTCCATCCGAGGTTGTTTAAAAAAAATCAAAATTTCAAATTTTCAAATATAAATGCGGTTTTGCATGACAAGATGAACTCAAATAAAAAAGTTGCCAAATACAAAATTTCATAACTTCTCAAGATCTACAGAGTTTATTTAGGTTATTTTGTCATATGTTCATCCGACATGGTCATTCTAATATTTTTCTAAAATATTACATATCTCTCTTTTAGTTTCATAAACTATTAGAGAGATGTAAAATTTATAAATAAATTTGTTTTGGCTTGGTCAAATAAAGAAATGATCAAAATAAATGTTGTAGATCTTGAGAAGTTATACAACTTTGTAGTTAAAAACTTTTTGATTTGAATTTGTTTAGGCCTTCAAAATTCGATTTGAAATTTTCTTTGCACAGTGTTTTATTTTTAACACTCGGCAAGGAAGGTCTTTGCCGAGTGTCAAAGAAAAACACTCGGCAAAGAATTTTCAAATTTAAGAAATTAAAATGTAGTTTTTGCATGACAAGATGATTTCAAAACAAAAAGTTATCAACTATAAAGTTTCATAACTTTTTGAGATCTACAAAGTTTATTTAGAGAGTTTTTTCATCCGAGGTTGTTTAAAAAAATCAAAATTTAAAATTTTGAATTAAAAACGCGGTTTTGCATGACAAGATGAACTCAAATAAAAAAGTTGCCAAATACAAAATTTCATAACTTCTCAAGATCTACAGAGTTTATTTAGGTTATTTTGTCATATGTTCATCTGACAAGGTGATTCTAATATTTTTCTAAAATCTTATATATCACTCTTGTAGTTTCATAAACTATAAGAGACAGATGTAAAATTCATAAATAAATTTGTTTTGGCTTTGTCAAATAAAGAAATGATCAAAATAAATGTTGTAGATCTTGAGAAGTTATACAACTTTCTAGTTAAAAACTTTTTTATTTGAATTCGTTTAGGCCTTTAAAATTCGATTTGAATTTCTCTTTGCCGAGTGTTTTATTTTTGACACTCGGCAAAGAAGGTCATTGCCGAGTGTCAAAGAAAAACACTCCGCAAAGAATTTTCAAATTTAAGAAATTCAAATGTAGTTTCTGGATGACAAGATGATTTTAAAACAAAAAGTTATCAACTACAAAGTTTCATAACTTTTTGAGATCTACAGAGTTTATTTTGGTTATTTTGTCATATGTTCATCCGACATGGTGATTCTAATATTTTTCTAAAATCTTATATATCTCTCTAGTAGTATAAGAGAGAGATGTAAAATTTGAAAATAAATTTGTTTTGGCTTTGTCAAATAAAGAAATGATCAAAAAAAAATGTTGTAGATCTTGAGAAGTTATACAACTTTGTAGTTAAAAACTTTTTGATTTGAATTCGTTTATGGCTTCAAAATTCGATTTGAAATTTTCTTTGCCGAGTGTTTTATTTTTTACACCAGCAGCGAGGAGGAGCAGAACCGTCCCGCCCCAACCACCAAAGATAGGGTAGCAGGAGAAATGCCACTTGTAGTGGATCAGTCCCCTGCGGAGCCGCTGCCGGCAGAGAGCAGCCAAGCGCCGAAGCGTCGTCGGCTAGTTAGGATCGCCGACGACGACGAGGAGGAGGAGGCGGCACCCTCGTTGGATCGAAGGCCGCGCAGTCGTCCGGACGTTGCGCCGGTCACCACTGATCGGATGACCAGCGATCCTCCTGCCCCACACGTCGAGCCGACGCGTGTTGGAGAGACAAGGGCGGCGGCGGCGACCGGTAGGACCAGGAGGAGGTTCTTCACAGCGACGCACAGGCGCTCCGATCTGTAAGTTGTTCAACCTTAATTTCACACTTCGATATATTTTGTGTTTTGTTGCTGCTACTTCTGACATTGGTTAAATGCCGCATTTTTTGTTAGCGCGGCGTCAGACGTTGACCCTGACAACATTGCTGGCCGGGGGACGGCCGAGCCCGTGGTTGTCGTTGAAGATGCCGCGCCGCAGACCGCCCAGGAGTATACCGAGGAGCAGCCCACGGTGGGGACCGTGGCGGAGACTACCGAGGAGCACCCAGCTCCGGCGAGGGCCGGAGCGGGCACCCCTATGAGGGATGGAGAGTCTGCGAGGATGCCTCCCCCAAGCAGTGTTGTGGAGGAGGAAGACAGAGCTCCAACTCCCCCGCCTGCTGAAGAAGAGAGAGTCCCAACCCCACCCCGAGCAGAGGCCTCGTCACCAAAGGACTCCCATGGCCTGGACCAGGGTCCAGTGATGGCTGCGACCACGGCTGGGGGTAGTGCGGAGGGCGAAGGGACCCAGGCGGCCTCCAACAACGAAGCGGAGGAGATCCAAGGTCGTCCCCAAGATGGTCACCAGCACGTTTACGTGTAGCGCCAACGCGGGGACCATTTCATTGGTCATGAAGAACTTGCGGAGACGGAGGAGGCCGCGAGGGTGGAGCGCGCAGCCAAGCGGCTCGTTGACGAGGTTAAGGTAAGTGGTCTTTTGCGCTGCTCGAAATTCATACGCACCGTCTCTAGCTTCAATATACATGCTTCCTGTAGGGCGCAATGAATACGGCGAAGTACCGGAAGAGGTGCGTCGACCAAATTGAAGGAATCGTGGACGAGAATAAGACCCTGGCCGCGGAAGTAGACCGTTTTCGGTCGGAGGCCGAGAAGAAGACAGCCGAGATGGGTGCTCAGGAAGAGCGCCTGCTCGATCTCAATCGGCGATTAGCCGACAAGGATCGGGAAAGAAAGGGTTAGTCATGTATTCCTAGCAGTTGTATAACTGCGTAGTCATTTTTATTGACCAGAAATTGCCCCTGTAGGCTTGGAGGAGGAGGTTGCACGCCTCCGACAAGAGAGAGAGAAGCTCGACCAGGAGCTTGCCGGGGCGCTGGAGATCGAGCGCCGACCTGGTGAGGAGCTAAGCAACAAGAGTCGGGAGTTGTCTGGTGAGAACCGTGCTATCCCTTTTTTCTTTGATTGCTCAACGTTCCTTTTCTTGTTTGTATACTGACCTCCTGCTTGGTTTATAGTGCTCAAGGTGAATACCAAGAAGCATTTCGACGAGCTGATCAAGGACCAGGACTCCTGGAAGGCCAACCGCATCAAGCTTTGGAAAGGAGTGTCCCCGGTTCTTGATTTGATCAGCCCCGAGCTCCCTGAAGACCACCCCGCGCACCGAGGCTGACTCCAGTCGAGAAGGCGCAACGGGCGTGGGACTGGCTCCAATAGTTTGTCAAGGACGCCGGGGAATTCGTCGGTGCGCATGTCCTCAGCATGGTGCGGGGCCACTATCCTCTGGTCGATCTGTCCCGACTGGAGAGGGGGTACCCCAAGGAGGTTGGTCCGCAGGAGGCAGACGACCTCTGTGCTGGTCTGCTTGACCTGTCGTCGACAGTGATCGGCGACATCAACCTCTGCGGGACGGCAACTCCCCCCGACCTGCCCAGGTCAGATAGGTCGGCCAGGAAGCTATCGAGAACGCCTATTGCCGGAGATGGGCGGTCGACGCCTGCGGTCTCGACCAGCCAGGCGCCGGTGGCCCCGACCCCTTCGACTGGGCGGCAAGGCCGAGCGGGTGATCAGCCCAAGCAGTAGGCCTGTAGAGTAGTCTGTAGGAATAGACTAGGGACCGCCCAGAGGGGTGTTTTATTGTAAACTTTGTATATAAAGTTTGTAATAAAGATTGATTTATCATAACCAGGGTTTTGAGCGCTGCAATGTTGTCTGAGTGATGTATCACTGATTCGGGTTAATAGTCCTTAAGGATCCTGGTCCTAGAAGGAGATAGTCGCGCTTTGTCGAAAGTTCTACGTGTAAAAAAAGTATATAGCGAGAAAGATTTTATTATTGCGAATTGTTGGGTATTCTTAACATCATTACCAAAAGTAGACTAAGTTCTCTAAATCTAGTAACGGTGCCAAAAATGCCAAACCTATCCCTCACACCACTTAAGCCAAGTTGTCATCCCTAGCATGATATAAGAGACGCGGTATTGAAATATGCAATTGCTCTTCTAAATAAATAATGAATGGGATCTGCAAGCGCACAGATTAATACCGATGCAGCATTTTAACCGGGAAGTATTCCAGGTATCGTTATTTATATTTTTACCACTGGGAAGGGATTAGCAATCATCACTATTGATTACAGAATAGAATATGAGATTGAGCATCTATCATTGCATGTATAATTGAGAACATTATATCTAACTCATCATACATGGATAAGTGTCACATAAAAGATATATGAAATAATAATAGTGACAAGGATAACTAATCTGATCTAGCCACATAATAAATATGATAAGCACCTCAATTAGATACTCTAGAAAGTCATTAGCATGGTATTAGAACGAACTACAATTATATTCCGTAAGTTATTCTTAACTATATAGTCTAGCATTATCATAATTAGTGCAAGCATACTTAGCAATCATTGCGAGATAAGACTACGCCCATGCATAGTGATATTAGCAAGAAATATGAGAAACATAGCAATCACTCCCTGTAATAATGTTGCTCTGCCAGCCCAATACACGAGAGGGGGACTATATAAGAATCAATGAAGCTGTCACTATCACGAACCACCCCACGATCTGGCATATTGGGTACAATCGCAGATAAATACGGTATAAGCACCACGCCTACACAATATCTATCATTTACCCATGGATCCGATGGATAAACGCTATACGATCCTAAGCATGTATATAGATCGAATCTAACTAAGCCAAGTACATAACTATGATAAACTAAGAACAATATAATCTTGAATATAAGCAAGTAGAGCAAAGTCATAAGCAATATATTGAAGTAGAACAAAGTCATATTCATAATATTGAAGAACAAAGATAATTAGAAAGCAATTAGAAGCACAATTAGAGAATTACCAAGAATCCTCCTGACAGATCCGGAAACCAATCGAAGATTGACTCCTTCTAGTTCTAATCCTATGTAGCTATGCTAATCTAGATGTCTAATTGATGTGGTGGCTCTAATCTTGATCAGAGGCTTCTTCTCCCTTGATGGAACAATGAATTAGGGTTGGGAGGCTCTCTCCTCCAGGGGCCAGGGGGTCTGGTTTTATAGTCTCTTCAAGTGAATATGGGCCCTTGGATCAAACCGACATAGATTGTATGGTTTAGATTCATCCTTTAGGTCGGTGGAGATCTCCCGCAAAGCAGAGTCCTGATTGGACTCCTGGAGGGGGCGGGCGCCCAGTAGGACAGGGCGGGCGCCCTGTCTCTGGCCCCGTTTCGCCTCCGCTTCGGTCTCGTGGCTTCTGGAGTCTTCTAGATGTAAGATAATTGCGCAGCACGTTAATATCTTTACGTAATCCCGACATGTGGGCCTTTCTTCCATATTTCCTGATAACCCCCTGCAGAAATAGACAAACACCAAAACTCGTAGAATTCTGTCAGATAAAACCCTAAGTCTGGATGTTGATTTCATTTGGATCTTTTTCTTTATTTATTTGATAATTAAATTTGATACTTAAGGACCGTCAACAAACTCCCCCAAGCTTACCTCTTGCTCGTCCCTGAGCAAGGATAGACTCAGCTATGGATCATAAGTAGTTGCAATATATTTAAAAATTGACGGTACACATGCTTTTAAATAAGATCTCATCTCTGAGTTAGAGTAAACTGTCAAGACTTAAAACTTACTTACTTTACCTTCACCATAGGACTTGTAACTGTCACTTCTGTCTTGAGTGGTTAAAAGATAGAACAGTCTAGCCAAGTGCCATGTCTCTTATTCTTGATCAGCTATAGCTCTGGGGTTTTTGCAGATTTTCAAATAACTTTTGTGGTTTTTTTTTATCCTTACCAAGGCATTGATGGTATATGCCTTCTCTCAAGATATGCAGTATTTGTGGTATAAGGCATAGTGACATTGCCTTGTCTCTCACCCTACTCTAATAAGGCTTTAATATCTAGACGTGGCGCTGTGGCCCACCAGTGGTTCCCAGGCGATGCGTTCCAGCAGCTGTCGTGGCACGCCGGGCCAGCTTGACCCTCTCTTTATTTTTGCAAAAATAATACGCAGGCACGCCGGGCCAGCTTGACCCTCTCTTTATTTTTGCAAAAATAATACGCAGGCAGGGGGAATCGAACCCAGGACATTCAGGTAAACAGGGATAAGGCATTACCACGGGAACGCCCAGCCATTTGTGTAAATGGTATGCATGATTTTTTATTTCTACATAGACTACGATGTCATATTTATTTTCCTTTGTCGATCGAAACTTGATGGGCCGTACGTGCGTGTCGTCTGGTCCGGTAGCCAAAGCTGCGCCTAGGTCTTGTGCCGCCGTTGTAAACGTTCTCCGGTCAGAGCGTTCGTACTGGGATCGCCGTAATTCTTCTCCTGGAGGCCGATCGAGTGCTCCTACGAGGATCACCGTGGATCACACTGTACGGATTGGAGGCCAAGTGATCACCGTGAGCCATCACGGTCGCTGGCCAGTACTGATCGGAGGCCGACTGTACCGGCGATCACCGTGAGCCATCGAGGTCGCTGGCCAGTACCGATCTGGCACGCCATCTTCTTGTTCGTGCGTCCACGCCAACACCATCATTGTCAGTCCATTGGTCGACCGACTCGTGGGATAGAGCAGCGGCGGCGACGAGCAGAGCTGCGCGTGGCGCGCGAGCAGAGGATCGCCGAGAGTACAAGGTTTGATTTTTTTATTAATTTTTTTTACATATATGCATGTCTTTGATTTGTTTTTGAATTTTGTTGAATTTATTAATAGAATTTTAAGGAATGAGAGCAATATTTATTGTACTGTGAAAACAGATGGACAGAAGATGGATTTTTGGGACACCATTCACACCGGCATATGTGAAAGGAGTTGAAGAGTTTATGAAATTCATTGGTGAAAGGTACCCCAAAGACAGCCAGATACTTTGCCCGTGCAGCAGGTGTCTAAATCAAAAAATGCAGTCTCAAGGTGATGCAAGTGACCATATACACATTAATGGAATGTCGGCTACGTACACCAGGTGGATCCATCATGGGGAGTCCGTGGATACTGAAGTGGTTGAGAATTTTGAGCAGGAGGTTGAAGGAATTCAAGACTTTGCGATACATGTGGATGCGGCTGATGATGACTATGATGAGGATCACGGAGTACCAGAGATGATAGGAGAGTTGTATGCTGTGGCAGAGGCAGACGGAGAACAGCCGAGGTTTGAAAGAGTCATTGAAGATGCGAAGAAGTCACTTAGCCCGGGATCTAGCCACTCAAAATTTTCTTTTTTTGGTGAGGATGTTGTATATCAAGTCTCGTTATCGAATTGGCAATACAGCATTTTCTGCAATGATCAAGTTGTTGTCAGAAGGATACCCTCAGAGTGAGTTGCCAAGTTCATATGACGAAGCCAAGAAATATCTTAAAGAATTGGGCCTCTGATGTGAAAATATTGATGTGTGCCCGAACAATTGTGTGTTGTTTCGAAAAAAGTATGCTAAAGACAATATGTGTCCAGTATGCAAGGCATCTAGATGGAAAGATGAAACTGGGACGAAGAGGGTTCCACACAAGGTATTGAGGCATTTTCCACTTGTGCTAAGGTTGAAAAGAATTTTTGCTTCAAAGCGAACTTCTGAGGAAACACAATGGCACAAGAAAAAGAGGACACCAGTCGACAATGTAATGAGTCATCCAGCTGATGGGGAAGCATGGAAGGATTTCGACAAAAGGCACAAAAACTTTGCAGATGACCCGAGGAACCTGAGGCTTGCGTTAGCTACCGATGGATTCAATCCATTTGGTAACATGAGTACCCAGTATAGTATGTGGCCTGTGCTTCTGACACCACTGAATCTCCCACCATGGGAATGTGTGAATCCAGCAAACTGCTTTATGGCATTACTCATCCCAGGTCCAAAATCTCCAGGGAAGGATTTTGATGTGTTCCTTCAGCCCCTAATTGAAGACCTGATCAGTCTATGGGAGGGTGTCAGCACCTTGGATGCATGTACTGGTAAGAAGTTTGACCTTTGTGCTGCTGTGTTGTGGTGTATACATGATTATCCAGCGCTGAGCACATTATCAGGGCGAACAACAAAAGGGTACTATGCATGTATTCATTGCGACAAGGATCCATTGTCTCGGGCAATAAGGAACAAGATTTGTTACATTGGACATCGTCGTTACCTTTTTCGGGGGCATGCATGGCGGAGAACCTTGGCTTTCGATGGTAAGCGTGAAAACAAAGAGGAGCCAGGCAAGTTCACTTTGGAGGAGGTACTAGAGGAGCTAGAGAAGGTGAAAGATGTCAGGCCAGGGAAGCATCCTGACATTACTGGAAATAAAAGGAAGCGTAATGAAGGTCCAAGGATTTATAGCCGCAAAGTTGGTTTGTGGAGTCTGCCATATTGGCAACATTTGAAGCTTCCACATAATCTTGATGTGATGCACATAGAAAAAAACATATGTGAAAATATTCTTGGCACATTACTCAATGTTCAGGGCAAGACCAAGGACACAACAAATGCTAGGCTAGATTTGTTTGATATGGGCATAAGGCCTGAATTGCACTTGCGGCAGCATGGAAACTCAGTCATTGCTCCACCCGCTCCGTATGTCTTGGGGAAGGAACAGAAAATCGCGTTCCTCAAGTTTCTCAGAGGTATCAAGTTTCCTGATGGATATGCGGCTAACCTAGCAAGGTACATAAGTGAAGATGGTTCGAAGATCCAGGGAAAGCTAAAAACACACTCTTGCCACATACTACTACAAAGAATCATACCTGCTGGCCTAAGAGGACTGGTGAGGAAGGATGTATATGAAG
>NC_012875.2:13597618-13616660 GCF_000003195.3 Sorghum bicolor | reverse complement strand
ATCTCGGTTTTAAGCAGGTGTTACTCTTGTGGATCTGATAGGATGCAGTACATGGATGATGATGTCCTAAATAAGTTAGTTTGGTATGTGATAAATAATGGTGATGAAACTGCGGATTATGTACAGTAAGTATCATTTAGATGTTTGAGTTTATGTTTTTGTCTTTTTTACTTTTTTCAAATTATTGTTATGACTATACTTTGCCCTACAGATTGTACAGGGCCGAGCTACAGGAGCAAGGTGCACGTGAAGTTGAAAGAATGGTTGAAAAAGGATTTGCAAAGTGGTTTAAATGCCATGTAAGTCAATACATATTTTGTTTGTAGGTTCTTAAATGCATTATTATCCATATGTAACTGGTGAACTGATTACTTAATTTTGTTGCAACAGATTGCAAACAAATGCAAGGAAAATCCAGATTCTGTTAGCGAAGGTCTGTGGGCACTGTCATGTGGGCCAGATCTGCGAGTTAAGACTTGTTCAGCTTGCAAGGTCAATGGAGTGCGGTATAGCACTGTGGATCGTGAGAAGTACCTCCTAACACAAAATAGTGGTGTAATGACTGAAGGTTCCCATAATGAGAAAGACGTAGATTTTTATGGAGTCCTTAAAGAGGTAATTCAGTTGGAATATAACTCAAATTTTCATGTTCGTCGGACGGTGGTACTATTTCGATGCGATTGGTTCAATCTAGAAGGCAAGACAAGAGGCCTCAGAGATGACGGACATTTCAAATCCATCAATGTACAGTCATTATGGTACAAGACTGATCCTTTCATCTTAGCGACTCAATCAAGAAAAGTATTTTACCTGCAAGACACATCTTTAGGTAAAGATTGGCGAGTCGTGCAGAAATTTGAACATAGGAATATTTATGATGTGTCTGAAAAAGAGGAGGCCAGTCATGATGTGCATCAGGATGAGTACGGTTCTGATACTGAACATGTAGTGGAAGTAGGTGCTGAAAATGAGGTCATGCAGAATGTTCAAGGTGGAGAAAACACTATAATTGAAGGAAATTTACAACACCTTATAAATAGCAAGAAGCAACCTATTGTTCATGAAGGTAGTGAGGATGAGGAGGAAGATGAGACAGCGGAGCAGTACTGTAGTGATGGTGGCAGTGAGAACAATGGTTACATGTCCCTAGATGATGATGATTCTGATTGAGAGCACTACTGTTTCGTTTTTGCCACAATTTTTGTAATTATTTATACACGCCGTGATGGCATTGATCTGTTTTTCCCAAATTCTAGTATGAACCCTTTTATACTTCCCAAATTCTAGTATGAACTTTCATGCAGAACTCTGCCCCTAGATTGCACTATTGTTTTGGTTTTCCCTGTGATGGCATTGTACTGTGCTTCCTATAAAAATTTTTTAGCTCAAGGCTTAGCTGGACAGGACAGGGCATATTCAATTTAGTTGGATAGGACATGGCATATGCAAACTGAATTGGACATATTTCATCCACATTGGTGACAACAACAAAGACATCCACATTAAATTCAAACTCAAACACACATTCAGATTTGGGCTCACATTCAGATTCATGAACAAACTCGTATATATATATTCACATTTGACCAGGGAACTCAATCCCATTGATCAGTTACAATCTACATAATTTACAACAGTGGGAACTCTATTTACATATTTCACAGCTACAATGCATTCTTTGCATTCAGTTGCTACACGGTCTCAGTAAACTTTAGGTCACCAGGTCCATCATCTAGCCTTGTCTGTAGCGTCATCTCTCTATTGTCCCTATCCCGGTCCACAATCCTAGCATCAAGCACAGCCACACCGTTTGGCGCCTCTCCATAGAATTCCTGAAATGGGCAATAATAGAATACTTTCAGCAGTCAAATATGACAGAGCTATGTAAGATAAAACTGACCATCCAAGCATACACAAGACATACACATATGCATGGTTTTTAAGGTCTGCTACAAAAAGAAAGCAAATCTGCAAATAGAAAAAAACAACACAGCAACTACTAACAATACATCTTGCTGACAGAGACTGACTAGTACAATTGCAGTATCACAAATGCTAACTACTAATGCATTCGTCAATTTCAGAAAACTAATTCAACACAGAGGCAATAACAAGATGGATGGTTGTTGTCTGGCAGAGATGGTCACTGGGTTCCAGGGTTCAGCGTACGACACCAGCCAGCGGCGCCCGGAGGGCAGTGCCGAGGGCCAGAGGTCACCGGCTAGGGTGTCCGCAACACGAACTCCCCCTCCACAACACGGGCGCCGGCGGCGCCGAGGATCCAGACACGGGCGCGGGCGCCGAGGTCCTCCCAGACGGCGCGCGCCACGGCAGCGTCGGGGGACTCGCCGGGCCGCTTATTCTCGGACACCGGCGCCGGCGGCGCCGAGGATCCAGACACGGGCGTGGGCGCCGAGGTCCTCCCAGACGGCGCGCGCCACGGCAGCGTCGGGGGACTCGCCGGGCTGCATATTCTCGGACACTGGCTGCGGGAAGCTCGTAGCAAATCGAGGGATTGGACGGTGGTTTTGGCTGGGGAGCACACGACGGAACATTTGAGTATTCCTTGGGTTCAGATCCTTTGATAGCTTTATCTAAAATTAGACTGGAGTATAACCAAAAATACTTTAGTGGCGCAGCGGCAAGGACCTTCGAGATTCAACCCAAGCTCTTGGGTTGGATCCCTGCTGTAGCCAATTTTTTATATGCCAACATTTTTTTATTTTCCAACATTTTTTGTTTTTTATTTTACAACATTTTTTGTTTTATTTTTGTCTATATGGTCCACTTTTTCGTAGATGTTTAATTTGTATATTATTGCTTCTAGTTACAAAAAGGTTTGAAATGATTTTGAGAAAAAATGGACATGCACTAATATTGCTTCTCACATATATCATTGGCACTATTCACGCTTGTACAAGATGTATACCACCACCTTGTCGGAATCATTTTAAATTTTTATGGGATGTTTATGGAGCCAAACTATGACGTTGTGTGCATCTATGTGATTTTCTAACCAAGTTTTCCTATTATTATATTTTTTGTTGGAATAGTGAAGCATAAATGTTAACATACCCTAAAGTAGCTAAAAAACTAAAACTTACATGGACACCTCACTTTGGTGTATAATGTTGCCAAAATTTTTTTATCTAACTATGAGAAAGTGGTCATGAACATCCTCACAAGGGGATACATGTCTCACATATGGCCCTGTCACTAGGTGAGAGTTGTTCATGCTTGTACAAGATGTATAACAACACCTTGTAGGAATCATTTAAAATTTTTATGGAATGTTTATGGAGCCAAACTATGATATAGTATAAATCATTAAGCAAAAATATAGTATAAATTAAATAAAGATATGGCAAAAAACAAACATACAAAAATAGAAAATAATAAACACAAAGAAGTCTAAAAACAAAAAAAATATTAGCTCCCAACCGGCTCGAACCCAGGAGCTCATGGACATACTCAAACTGCCTTACCACTGTGATACTCATGTGTTTTTGTTAGTTCTCGTGCGGTGTTTTAGTTAAACGATGGAAGGGAGCGCCTAAAAGTACTGGAGGGAGCGCCGTAATACATTTGCTCGCGTGATCCCGAATAAAAAACACGCGCCAAAATGCATTCCACATGATCCCGAAAAAAAAAGCCGCCAAAATCACCGCTGCTTATCCTGTTTCCCCCACTCCCTCGTCACCCCTCAGCCTATTCCCCTCATTTCTACAACCCCAAACCCTAGACGCCGCCGCCAAAGAAAACTGCCTTCGCCAATCTCCGCCGCCGCCCACGAGCTCTGCCGCCATCAGTCACCGCATCCACATCTCCGCCGCGGGTTTTGGGTCCTCGTCCTGGACGATGGTGACAGCCACGAGCTGACGCCCACCAACGATGTCCACTAGGTGACGACCACCACTGACAACCACCTCGTGTACATCCGCAATGGTGGCAACCAGGAGTGGAGGTAGTAAGAGAGTGGCACAACAAGAACAAGGTAACCATTTGGCGATTTGTCTTCCTAGATTTGCCCAGATTTTACTCTGCAGTTTGTTTCTTGCACTGAACTGCTAGATGCAGTGTTCGATCATGTCCCCAAAATCAATGTACTTGTCCCAAACTGTCACTGAACTGAACGTACATGTCCCCAAATTGATGATGCAGTTATTTTCTTGAACTTAACTGATAGATGCAGAGTTTCTTGCTTTGTCTTTCTTTCAATGGCACTGAACGTATATGTCCCCAAACTGAACTGAAAAAATAGTGCAGATAGGTATATATGCAAAATTGGATTATGGAATGAGTTCAGGTGGGGCTCTTTTGCTGTGCTTAAATTATCAGGAGAATGATTGGTAAGCAATAGTAGCATCTCACACCTCTTGGTCTTGATGTTCCAACACCAAGATGGGCTCTTTTGGCAATTTCAAAATGATTAGGTTCTGATCCCAGCCAGCGCTCCCCATTTGTTCGAGGAAGTCAGTAAATCCATTCTCTAATGCAACTAGGAAGTCAGTAAACTGAACTGACATGCTTGTGTGCCGACTCCTGAAAATACAGTGAAGCAGATAGTGTTATCAATTTGATCTTGTGCCCAGCTATTTCAATGCCGTTTCAGCAGCAGATTACCTTGAAAGTAACTAGAAATGTTGCCTCCCTTGATCCAAACTGCTCAAAGGAGAGGATATACTTCTCATTCTTGTGCAACTTCAATAATCTATCCACCTGTTCAATAATTTAACAGATAAATGACATGCAGAATACACTCTTGCAGATTCAAGAGTGAATAGGTTTGAAAATTCATTGAGAAAGCGATACCAAATGAGTTCTGTTATGAATAATGTTTCAAAAAGCACTAGGCACTAGGCAGGCAGTTGGGCTCCTAGCGCCACGTCGTTTCTTGACATTTGTATTCTATGACTTCCTGTGGGTGGTTTGAGTAATTATGTGCTAAATAACAAAAATTAGCATATCAGAACCATGCAACCATGAGGTACTATGATTGCAGTTTGTCTTTCTTCATCTCTAATTTGTCCATTTATTTACATACATCATGTCCAAAACATCTCCATGCTGAAAACAAATAGACAAAATGCCTAGGTGCTAGTCGAGGCAATGCAGCTCTACTTACCGCGGCTTAGGCATAGCTGGGCATTTCCTTTTTAAATAGAGATTACAAAATATCCAAGAGAACTGCAACTGACCATTAGCTCCTGGATACATGCTTGCTGCAGCCTGCTGGTTTTTCCTACCTCTTCTCTAATTAGCTTCTAACCCTACTAATATATACAATTTGCTTGCTCTTAGAAGAACCTCCAAAATCTGATTATGAGAGGAGGCGGGATGAACACGTGGCAAAGAATGATGCAATGTTGGCAGCGCTTGGACTGAAAACAATAGCTGCTGAAATTAGTAACTCTTTACCACAATCTGCAAATGACAAGGGGAAAAAATCAGCAAACAAGAAAACAAGTAGTGAGGGTTCGGATACATCGGAGTATCTCCTTGAAAATGATGATCAAGGAGATAGTGATGATGATGAAACTGAATCTGTTGTGCGGCCACAACCCACTAAAGTTTTTAGATATATGCCCTTGCTTTCTATATACATGTTCTTTCTTTCAATTAACTTCACTAATATATGCCAATTCTTACTAATGCACGTGGCTTACTTGATTTTTTTTTACACAGTCCCCTCCAGGGTATAGTCGGAAAATCATCACTCGGAGGATTAAAAAGGCTTCAGGTCCCAACATGCCGCCAGGAGGTAGGTCTGGTAAGAGAGTGAGGGCACCGGAAGGTTCACAGCTGGAACCTCCTAGTGCCCAGTTAAGATCATCAAAAAGGCTTCAACTGTCAGCGATAGATGGTCAGCCTGCAGAGGAAGGCAATGGATCAGCTGGTGCAGTGCAAGGCAATGGAGCTGGTGCCCAACAAGGCAATGGAGCTGGTGGTGATGACATTGCAGCCGCAGAGAATGACAATGGAGCTGCTGATCAAGACATGGCAACTGTACATGAAGATAATGTAGCTGCAGAGGATGACACTCAAGGCAAGTCATAATTTCTTAGTCATTCCAATATGCCATCTCTTTGGCTGATTTGCATGACACTAAAGCATCTAAAAGCATTTTCTGTTTTGTAGCTCCTGCACAGCGACGCCCAAGGGATCCCAGGCCACCCACCAAGGGAGCATACTTGGACAAGATGACAAAAGCTATGGGACATAGACTGCCCATAGCTGTTGCTCCAGGCAAAAGAAGGCCTCATGAACCTGTTCAAGCAGCCAAGTTTGCATCTGAGTCTGGTGTCCTCATTCGGGACAACGTTCCTATCCTACCTCATTGGAAGAACTACAAGAACGATGAAAAATATTACAACGAGTTTGTGTCAAAGCTTTGCGTAAGTGCCTTGCTGTTTTTGTATGGTTGACATGTATATCTTCTTAACCTGAAATCATCCAGTAAATGTGGAATTGTCATATGACTAGGGGCGCTTGGCCATAAACAAAACGGATGAGCCAACCAAGGAAGCTTGCACCGATATGCTGCGCTCTTCGGTGCGACAAATGCGCTATCGGCTGAAGAAAAAGTACTTCAATGGTGTGCCTGCAAATGAGGTTCGGACATCTTCTCCAGTTTCATGCATGTCTGATGATGAGTGGAATGCACTGACTGCAAAGTGGAAAAATCCAAAGAACATGGTACGGGTGTCTTGTCTTCTTTCTCATTTAGTTTCCAGTGGATCTTATCATTTTTAACCTGTGATTCATCTGACATGTCATTCTCCTTTAGGAAACAAGTGAAAAGAACAAGACTAATCGCAGTAAAGTCAAGTATCATCAGACTACCGGCTCTCGTAGCTATGTGGCACACTTGCATGCATATGTAAGTAAAGAGTACCTTGTACATAGTTGCACTAAACAACTTATTCTACATTTGATCTCACAAACCTTTGCTGTAATTGAATTATCTTTGAAATAGAAGAAGCAAAGTAACAATGCAGAACCAAGCACTCACCAAAATGAAGAACTTGATGTGGTGGAGGCCTTCAAGACCTGCCATACCAGCTCCAAAAAAGGTCTTGATGAATCAGCAAGAGAGGCACTTGTAAGTCTAACTAGCTCAATCCTATGGTTCCTTTAATTTCTTCAGCTGAGTTTGTTTCTTGTGGTTCATGGTGATGCACACAATCAGTAATGACATGTCTAGGTACCCATAATTGGTCAATAAATTACCTTAGCTAGGTAATGTTACTGCCTTTTCTAGTGATTTTGATCCAGGTTGTTTTCAGTAGTATACCTACAGTTTTGCTTTTCTGTGAAAGATGTCCTACCAGACTGCTACTCTTGCAATTTGAATGGTACTCAGTAAACAATAGGTACTTGTATGTTTAGGCAAGCCAACTGAAATGGCAATGCAGAAAATCTTCATTCCATTTATAAACTTTTAATTAAAAGTCATGGTTTTGAGTCTATTTTGGACACACTAAACCTTTGATCTTGTTGTTGGTAATCTGAACTTAGAGTCTACGAGATATGATACATAATTCAGTCCTCTAAACTCAGGAAAGTAATGTGCCTGTGTCTAGTTCAACAGGTAATTATTGTTTGAAAATTTAGATGTTGACAACAAATGAGATAGCTGCAGATTCCTAGTGCTAATATAATATCCTTCTATTAACTGTGTTTCGTTAACACTTGACGGATGTTGACTGAAAATGAGATAGCATAGAACTGAGAACAATCTGCACTTTGTTTCCACATGCTAAGGTGATGCCTGATTGTTTCATTGGACACTAGTTGTTAGTAAGAACCAAACTACAGTTTACATAATGTTCCACATAATTAATCATTTAATTTGTACTTCATTCTGTCCATGTTGATAGGTTTCCTTCTACCTATGTAGCACACAACTTGTTGTCTATATTCTTTAAAATACATCTTATGATATTTGCACCTAACTTTAATGCAATACATGTATGAACTAAAAATAGCTCATTGTTCTTTCAGTCCAACATGGAAGCTTTGAGGGCAGCCCCTGTTGATGAAGGTGAGACAGCAGTTTCTAGTGTGCAGGTTGTGTCCCAGGCCCTCCCCAAGAACAGCTCGAACAGTTTCCTCAAGAATATTGGCATCAAACCAACGACATCGTCTAAGTCTGCAGCATTGAATGAAAGCGACCTTCGGGAGCAACTAGCAGCTGAAGCTAGAGCTGTTGTACAGGGTGAACTCGATGCTCTCAAGAAGAAAAGTGAAGAAGCTGATGAAAAGCTCGAGAGGCAACAAAAGGAGATGGAGGAGATGAGGAAGCAGATAGAGATAAACCAGAAGGAATTGCAGGAGACCAATGTGCTGCTCAGGCGTATGTTGTCCCTCAACAACGCTTCGACATGAACCGTTGCTGATGTGTGCTACCAAGCAGTATGTGTTGCTGCTGCTGGTGCTTGGCAAGGGGTCAAAGTTGTTGGCTGATTTTGCTTAGGCTAAAACCTATGATGTTGATGCTTGGCATCTTTATATTATTAGTTGTGTTGTTGATGTGAACTGAGATCAAAGTAGAACCTGGAATGTGATGTCAATAGTAATACATGAATTGAGTTTAGTAGTGTTGAGTCAGTTTTATGATGACTGGAATGCTGGATCTGTTGAACCATTTGGTCATTTTAATATTATTTGCATTTTGTAAAAATATTAGCATTTGCACCTGTGATGAAAATTCTGGGTTATTTGACGTTATTGCAATGTGATCAGTGACAAAATTTCTGGGTTCTGTGACCTTAATGTTATTTTAATCTGTGATGAAACTTCTCCATTCTGTGACGAAATGTAAACCACTCCCAGCAAGCCACGTGGATTAATCACAGCGTGCCACGTCATCTGCCACGTGGTGTTCTTCAGCGGCCACGTCAGCTGCCACATGGAGAGCCACGTAACCTGCCACGTGGCCGTGCCACGTGTGCAAGACACGTCAGCTGCCAGCGTGGCAAACGGCGTTTGGGAGCCTCACAGAGCACCAAGCTATGACGAAATAGAGCCTCATCTGTGACGCAATGAGTTCGTCACTGAATGAGTATCAATCGATGACAACTGCCATTTCGTCATTGAATGAATATCATTCAGTGACAAAAATCACCATTTCGTCACCTTGGTTAATCAATGACGCTCATTCCATGACGAACAGTTTTTCGTCACAAGTTCGTCATAGATGAAATTCAGTGACGATTTTTGAGTCTTCGATGACGAAAGTATAGCGTCATTGATTAGCACTTCCCTAGTAGTGGAGGGTTGGTGAGCAGAGTCTTGAGCTTGTCAAAGGCTTCCTGGGCCTCGGGGGTCCAGGAAAAATGCTCGGATTTCCTAAGTAACCTATACAGAGGTAGTCCTTTCTCCCCGAGACGAGAGTTGAAACGACTTAGGGAAGCTAGACACCCCATGACTCTCTGTACTCCCTTTAGGTTACGAATTGGGCCCATGTTTGCGATGGCCGAGACCTTTTCTGGGTTGGCCTCGGTCCCTCGCTCAGACACAATAAACTCGAGGAGCATGCCTCGGGGAACCCCGAAAACGCATTTTTCGGGGTTGAGTCTGATCCCTTTTGCCCTGAGGCATTGGAATGTTTCATCCAGGTCAGCAACTAGGCCGCTTGCTTTCCTGGATTTGACAACAATGTCGTCTACATAAGCCTCTACCGTTCTGCCTATGAGGTCCCCAAAGACCTGGAGCATACATCGCTTGTATGTAGCCCCCACGTTCTTAAGGCCGAAAGGCATGGTTACGTAACAATACATTCCGAAAGGGGTGATGAAAGAAGTCACGAGCTGGTCGGACTCTTTCATCTTGATTTGGTGGTAACCGGAATAAGCATCAAGAAAAGATAAAATTTCACATCCCACGGTGGAGTCAACTATCTGATCAATACGAGGTAATGGAAAGGGGTTCTTAGGACATACTTTATTTGAACTAGTATAGTCTACACACATCCTAAACATCCCATTTTTCTTTTTGACTAGTACAGGGTTAGCTAACCACTCAGGATGGAATACCTCCTTGATGAATCCGGCCGCCAGTAGCTTGTGGATCTCCTCCCCGATGGCCCGGCGCTTCTCTTCGTCGAATCGGCGCAGGCGTTGCTTTATGGGCTTGGAGCCGGCTTGGATGTCCAAGGAGTGCTCAGCGGCTTCCCTTGGTATGCCAGGCATGTCCGAGGGACTCCACGCAAATATGTCAGCATTTGCGCGGAGAAAGTCGACGAGCACTACTTCCTATTTGGGGTCGAGGCTGGAGCTGATCCTCAATGCCCTACCCTCAGAGGTTCCGGGGTCGAGGAAGACTAGCATGGTCTCCTCCACCAGCTCGAAGCTCCGGGCGTGACGCTTGGGGTCGGGGATGTCCTGGTCGCAGTCGCCGAGGCCGGTGAGGATTGCCAGAGACTCAGCCAGAGCCTCGGCCTGCTCAACGCACTCGACATCGCACTGATAGGCGTGCTGACTGGTCGTGCTGACGGTGATGATGCCTTTTGGCCCTGGCATCTTGAGCTTGAGGTAGGTGTAGTTGGGGACGGCCATGAACTTGGCGTAGCATGGTCGTCCCAGGATCGCGTGGTAGGTTCCTGGGAACCCAACCACGTCGAAAGTGAGAACCTCCCGTCTGAAGTTATCGGGGTTCCAAAGCAGATGGGCAGATCAATCTGCCCGAGGGGGGTGGGCACGATGTCCCGGCACCACTCCGTGGAATGGTGCTGTGTCGTTCCTCAGCCGGGACTTGCTGATCTCCATGAGGGCCAGAGTCTCGGCGCAAAGGATGTTGAGGCCACTGCCGCCGTCCATCAGCACCTTGGTGAGACGAGTCTCGGCGATGATGGGGTCGACGATCAAGGGATAGCTCCCTGGATTGGGGATCCGATCCGGATGATCCTGTCGGTCGAAACTGATCGCGCTCTCGGACCACTTGAGGTACGAGGGCGTGGCTGTGCTGACTGCGCAAATTTCTCGGAGTTCGCGTTTCCTCTGACTCACGGTGAGGCGAGCCGCACGTCCCCCAAAGATCAAGAGGCAGTTCTTGACCTTGGGGAAGCCTTCCCCCTAAGGGTCGTCGTCCTTGGGGGGCTCTTCAGCGCCCTCCTTGGTTATGATGTCGGTATAATACCGACGCAGGACAGTGCACTCCTCAAGGGTGTGCTTGGTTGGTCCCCTGTGATAGGGGCACGGCTTCTTCAACATCTCGTCAAAGAGACTAGGGCCAGCAGGAGCCCGCTTGGGGTTCTTGCGGTCTGCCGCGGCAACTAGGTTGTCGTCCGACTAACCCTGCTTCCCCTTGCGACCCTTCTTCTTCTTCTTGGGGTCGCGTGAGCCCGAGACCTCGGTGGCCTCGGCCTTCTGTTTCCCCTTGGCTGCGTCGTCGGAGAAAATGGCACCAACTGCCTCTTCACCTGAGCCAAAGTTGGTGGTGATGTTGAGCAGCTGGCTGTTGCTCGTGGGGGTCTTGCGACCGAGCTCGTGTACTAGCTCCTTGCAGGTGGTACCGGAGATGAAGGCTCCGATGACGTCGGAGTCCGTGATGTTGGGGAGCTCGGTGCACTGCTTGGAGAATCGCCTGATGAAGTCTCAGAGGGACTCATCGGGCTTCTGCCGGCAGCTCATGAGGTCCCAGGAGTTTCCAGGGCGCACATATGTGCCCTGGAAGTTCCCGACGAAGATCTTGACCAGGTCGGCCCAGTCATGGATCATGCGCTTAGGGGGATGCTCGAGCCATGCTCTGGCTGTATCGGCCAGGTGCAGTGGGAGGTTGCGGATGATGAGCAGGTCATCGTATGCTCCACCTAGCTGACACGCTAGGCGGTAATCCGCCAGCCAGAGCTCAGGGTTGGTTTCTCCTGAGTACTTGGTGAGGTTGGCGGGCTGTCGGAATCGCGCTGGGAACTTGGCCCTGCGTATGGCCTCGCTGAAGACGCGCGGGCCCGGAGGCTCTGGCGACGTGCTGCGGTCGTGGTCGGGGTCGTATCTTCTGCCTCGGCGCGGTCGATAGCGTCAGGACTCCGCCTCTTTCCTATCACGCCGTCTGGCCTCGAGGGTGGCCCGGATGTCTACGTCAGCCCCGACGCGCTCGTGGACAGATGGGGCCCTGTTGCCCCCTTGCGAGTTAGGGGGCGGCGAACCCTGCACCGTTGGTGCCTTGTTAGGACGGGGTCGGTCCCCTTAGCATCTCTTGCCGTGGGACTGTGATGCAGAACTTTCTGCGTTCTGCACCACAGCCTGCTCCAGGAGACCACGTAGCCCCTGGCGCACTCTTCTCCCCTCAGGAGTCGACGGCTCAGGCATTGCCCTGAGGAGGAGTGCGGCAGCCATCACGTTCTGGCTGGCCGTGCTGAAGACCGGGGGGTTTTCACCCCCTTCGTCCTCGATGATGCGGCGGTTGACGTCCCGGGCGCGGCGTCTAGCTTCACCCCCGTCCCCGCGGCCGGATGGGTCTTGG
This sequence comes from Sorghum bicolor, assembly GCF_000003195.3. Taxonomy (NCBI): domain Eukaryota; kingdom Viridiplantae; phylum Streptophyta; class Magnoliopsida; order Poales; family Poaceae; genus Sorghum; species Sorghum bicolor. The sequence continues at coordinate 13,604,195 of NC_012875.2, read as the reverse complement.
ACCAGGGTCTCGCGGAGTTGGCGGAGGCGTACGCGCTCCTCTTCGAGCCTGGCCTCCAGCTTGTTGAGCTGCTCGAGGTCAGGGCGTTGTCCTCCTACGGGAGCTGGTGCTACTCCGCGGGCTCCAGGATGAGCCCCAAGAGTCGGGTTGAGAGGTGGAGTGGCGTTCCCCTGCCTAGAGGGTCCTGCACCCCCTTGAGCATTGTGGGGCGCTCCTCCGACCTCAAGGTTGAAGCACTCTCGTGACGGATCATAGCCGCCGTCGTCGGAGTCGGAGTAACCGAGGCAATAGTTGCTGGCCTCCAAGAAGCGCATGAAAGTTTTCGGGTCGCCACACCCGGAAAAGTCAGCGCCGGCCCACTCGTCATCGCCTGAGGTGGGATCCTCTGGGTACGACGAAACGGGCGGTGTAGCGATGAGGTCTAGGGTAGATCTCAAGTGGTGCCCTGGAAGATCCACGTACGCACTTAACGAAGTGCTCACGGAAGAGGCGTAAGTGGCAGCTGCGTTCCTGAGCCCGAAAGGGAGCTCGGGAGGTGCCGCTGTCTCTCCTCCATCCGTAGGTGGAGGGGGACAAGATGATGAGGCCCCTTTGTCCCCCTTCTGGGGAGCGGGCGGGAGCCGTGCCTTCCCCTCTGATCGGGGCGGAACAAGTGGTCGTGATGATCCCCTGTTGGTCCGTGGAGCGGAGCTTGATGCTCCGCGGGCCCTTCCTCTAGCGCGTGTCGGGCCAGAGGAGTGGGCGATCTGGTGAGGAATATGCGAGAGGAGGGCCGGGCGGACCCTTGCCTCAGTGGTAGGGTCAGAGATCCTAGACCTTTGACGCCCCCTCTGGGCACCCCCCGCATGGTGCCCCGAGCGCCTCCCACGCACTAACTGTGGTGGGATTGGCTCGGGACGAGACTCAGCGTCACCACGTGGTGGGAGGAGGACCATGTCATAGCCGGAGCTGAGCGATATGAACTCCAAGCTCCCAAACATCATGATGGTGCCGAGGCGGAGTGGGAGGAATCCGTCTGCCATCCAGGCTTTCCCCAGTAGGAGAAGGTGAATGCCACGCAAAAGGCCCCTACCTGGCGCGCCAACTGTCGGCGTCTAGACTCGTGGTCTAGACACAAACGAGTATAAGTATGCATGACTACCTAAGCCCGGATGGTGATGCAAGTGGAACACAGAGAATTTATACTGGTTCGGGCCAAAGATGCTGGTCTCGGCTTTGTGTGATGGACAGAATGCTGGTTTTTACTCTATGAGTGAACTAGCTTGGGGTTGTTAAGTGTGTGTGTTACGTGGCTGAACTTGTTCGTGGACCTTGTCTTGGTCGTGAGCCCTGGCTCCCCTTTTATAGCCTCAAGCGGAGGCAGGTATTTACATGAGGGTTTGGAGATTTCCTCTGCTGAGTGGAGGAGTAACAGTCCCGACCCTGTAGGAGCTTGCCCATCCCGTCCTTGAAGTATGGTTGACAGCATGGTTGCTCCTGTGGGGGGTTGCTAAGCCCTGTTGGAGTCGTGGGGGTCGGATTGGCGATACTGCAGTCTGTCATGTTAACAGTGGGAAAAGATAGCAAATAGTGATGCTGATTAACCTCCCCCATTCTCCTTTCACTGTTAGGCGGTACACCACAGTGAAAGAGGTAAGGCTGCACAGTGAAAGAGGTAAGGCTGCAGTGACCAGGGTGGTTAGAACAGTCGCCACCTTGCCCTGCTGCGGTATGGGAGTCACCGCGCCTGTCACGTCATGGGTACGGGCGCCGTGCGTTGGAAACCTTGCCCTGATCCGGTGAAGCGGCGTTTGGCGCCCGAGCCCTGGATGGGTCGGACGAGACAGGACTTACGCCTGAGGCCAAGGGGGTCGGGCGAGGCGGAACTTACGCCTGAGGCCAAGGGGGTCGGGCGAGGCGGTGTCTGCGTCCGAGCCCCGGGGGGTCGGGCGAGACGGAACTCGCGTCCGAGGCCAGTGGGGTCGGGCGAGCCGCGATTTGGGCCTGAGATCGAGGAGGCAGATGGGCTGAGGCCCGCGTCCTGGTGATTGTGGATGACTTGCTTTGTATTTTGCGATTTTTATTACTCTGATCTGGGTATCCCTTTTTATGGTACCCAACAAACATATTCTTGAATAAATTTTAGTTAGTCTCAACTCACTCCTTTAGCCCACGATATACTTTGTGTTGCCCTCGGCCATATATCTTAATATTTACTCCAAGAAAATAAACGAGCATGTATTCATGATTAATCATTACACATTCAACACATTACATGACTTTTAAGTTTTAACAAATACTCCATATAGAATTGTAGAATACATGCAAAAGATAAATTTGCAACACAATTTATAGACACACATTGGAACCAGCTATATATACATAGTAAATAAAAAGGCTTATAAGTATCGATTTATTCAAAGAGTTTATGTACGAACTTAAAAGTTTCAGAAGGCTTTGCCTACTCAGTGGGGTAGGAAGGCTCCATGGCTAGCCCACACATGCCCCTCTTGTCCGATATATCCTTCTCCATTCTCAGATAACCATTCTCGCCCCAAGTCGTGCCCCATGAGTTCTTCAGTAGCCAGTATTTAGTGCCATCACTGGTTTGTCCATAGCCAATGGCTGCAATCCCATGGTCCAGGTCGGTACCACATGAGCCGGTCATCACACCACCAGAGTAGAGCTGAAACGTCATATCTCCGCCGTCCACTGCCACCGACACGGGTTGGTTGGCCACGGCCTTCATCAGGGCAGCCTCATCATTTGCAGGCACATCCTCAAAGCCCTTGATGTTTGCAGCACTATTTGTTCCACTCTTGCACTTGCCATCTGTAGCTGTGTAAGGATAGCTAGACTCCGTGGTTAGGCCGCCATTCTTGATGATGAACTTGAAAGCATCGTCCATCAAACCACCTTCACAACCCTGGTCCTCACCATGGACATCGCAGTCCACTAACTCTTGTTCTGAGAGGGAGATGAGCTTGTCGGTGCTTATTTTCACGATGCCTTCTGTGGCAGCCACAGCCGAGAAAGCCCAACAACAACCTGCAATTAATTATTATGTTTGGACTTATGTTATTGCACTCTAGTTTACATCGTAATATGATAATATTCACAATAAGTGTATATGTGTCATCCTTTTCCTACTAAATGTACTTACCACATTGGCCTTGATCCTTGATGGGAGTGACGGCACCCTTGGTCCTCCAGTCGATGGACGCTGGAAGTGCATCGACGCTAACATTCTCATACCTAAATCCGGTAGGGACCTTCACGGGGCTAGGTTTGAAGCCCTTGTTAGTCTTGGTAGCTCTGAACTCATCGTTGGTGAGGTCGGCAAACTGGTTGACGCCGAGCCAGAACTTGCGGTTCCCACCAGCGTTGAATGACTCGATGAACTTAACATTAGCCTTGAACACCTCGAACCGCTGAGCCTTCTCGGTGGCGTCTTTGTAGACGCGGTTGTATTGCGCCATCCACTGCTCATGCCTCGCCACCATGGCTGAGTCATCGTTTAGGTCGCGAGCAGCAAGAGCAGCACCGCAGAACAAGGCGAGGCCGAGGATTGCCAAGATTGATCCCTTGAGGGTGGCCATGGACGATCAGGCCTGGGAATTTGGTTCCTGAGATACTATGCCTATTGAGTTGGTGGTTGAAGAGCTGGGTGGTACGGGTATGTATATATATAGCTACAGACGTGTACTATTCTTGTAGGTATGAAACAATACGGTACGGTGCTTATACGTTGTATTGTGTGGAAAGGGACAGGTACGTGGCCGTGAAGTATTGCCAGATGGTATAAATTATTTTACTTGTGCACCAGACGTGCAGTTGCGGCTCTGCACGGATTGCTGTGTTAAAGCATTATGCATAGATAATAGAGATTATAAGCGCCACATCTCAATATACAGGCATTCAATAACATATAGTATCAGCTAAAAATAGGAGAAAGTATATTAAGAGTACATGGTTAGTATAATACTCCTGGCTTTCATCCTTTAGTATTTAATAACGTTTGTAAGTTCATTTTGAACTAACCGGTAACAACAAGGAATGTCATCATCCGCAAAATAAAATAGGATCTCAAATCTAACAGTGGATGGTTCGTTGATACGTACCTCAAACCAGTCAATTTTATAAACATATACGGCGGCAAAGTAACATTACACTAGTAGAAACAGGCTCATAGCTGGCGCCTCCTTTTTATACCACAGGCGGTTCCAGTTACGACGCACCTATGGTTTAAATAGGGCGGTGTCAGAGATTTTCGGCCTATCACAGGCAGTTGACTTAAGCCAACAGCCAGTGTAAATGGAGCATTTACATTGGCGGTTGGCTTAAGTCAACCGCCTGAGGAAACAATTTAACACAGGCGGTTGACTTAAGCAACCGCCTGTATTATCTCTGTATAAATACCCCTTCTTCCTCCCCGACCAGAACACAGTATCTCACACCCACCTTCCATTGGGGGCCATTTTGGAGTTCCAGATTTCTCAAAATACAAGGGGAAGGTTTTGATCTTCATTTCTAGGAAGGAGGTTGCTAAAAGAGGTTAGTTTATGTCCCTATTGCCTCAATTTGCTCATTCTAGCTCAATTTGAGTCACTTTTTGGATGTAGGGTTTCACTATGAGTGAGAGAGAAGAATAGCTAGCTTTTTGTCTTGATTCGTTGATATGGTTAGATGGGTTTGTTTAATATGGTTGGATAATGTCTCTCAACATGTTTGCTTCTCAATTTAGCTAGTTTTTATAAGATTAAACCAATGGTGTGTTCTTGTATATTTATGTAGAGAGATAATTGTTGATTTTTTTAATTATATGATAGTTAGGTTTTCTATTGTCACCTTCCACATCATCTATCTATTTATAATGAATGTTGTATTTATATACTTAGGTTTTCTAATTTATGTACTTAACCGAACAGGCCATTGAGTCCGGAGGTCCATTCTGCAATAGGATCCTAAAAGACCAGGTTGCAATAGGTTTGCCTCCGTCACGACACGAGGGTAGGCTGAATGGAAGAGGTAGGATGAGAAAGAAATCATACGTCCCAAAAGATTACAATTCAGTCCTCGAAGCACATCACAGCGTCCTGCATCAGCTCTCGATAATAGAGCCTTTGATCAATCTACACATTGAAGAGCTTCAAAAACATAATCATGGGCACACAGATGAATGGATAATGAAGGAACATAAGAATCAGTTCACCTCATGGCTAAGGGAGCAGGACATTCCAGATGGGGAAACACTCGAGGATCGCACCATCAAGGTCTTCGCATCTGGGCCATCACGCCAGGTCACGACTTGGCAAACCTATGACATTAGTGGCTTCACGTTCTGTACCAAGTCCAAAGACCAAAAGAGCATGGCACAAAATAGTGGTGTTCGATGCGACGCCTTAGACTCTGAAACTGGTGAGGAAACAACTTACTTTGGCTTCGTTGAGGACATATGGGAACTAGACTATGGTACATTTTAGATCCCTGTATTTCGGTGTCAATGGGTTGAAGACAAACATGTCACAGTGAACAACTATGGAATTAGAGTTCGAGATCTAAGCAAGATAGGCTACAAAGATGATCCATGGATAATGGCTAACCGTGCTGCACAGGTCTTCTATGCTGAGCAGGTCCTCTCTCCTAATGATAAGAAGAAAATTACGGACCATCCAAAGCACATAGTTTTCCCTGGAAAGCAACAAGCCATCGGAGTTGATGGTGTATCTGACTTGGATGAATTTAACCAGTTCAGTGACATGTCTCTCTTTGTAGATGACCATCCAGTAAAGATAAGGAATGTTGAGCGAAGCATTCCACAGAGCTCGTTGCCCTGGGTGCGTCACGATGGACAAGGAAGAACAGTAGCTGCCTAGATTTTATTTGTCATTTGCCATGTAATCTATTTATGATAAAATGTGTACCTTATGCTATGTGTCCTTCTCTATTTCTACATGTAAGACCCTATACTTATTTCTACATCTAAGACTTACCATGTCGTAACACTTTGATATCGTATTGGTCACAAACTTTTACTAAGGGTTACTAGTGCCATTCATGTTCAATCCACCAAGTTTGAAATTTTTCTAATGTGGTTTGTTACTTTATTCGGTTTAATTGAATTTCCGTGCGACGTCACCCACTAATTAGCGCTTGAACTAAGTCTACCCCTGAAATGACTCCAAATGGTGCCAAACTTCTCCACAGGGTCTTATATACCATAGGAAATAAAACTTCCTTGTGGTTGATGGAAAAACCTAGTGGGATCTAGGTGTAGTCCACCATTTTTCATCTCATTTAGCACAAAGAAAAATATAATAATAGCTTGCATGACCAGAAAATCCTAAGATCTTGTGTGGGGTTATCATTCCAGTGTAGAAGCTTGCCAAAAAAATTTCAAGACATTTGGAGATAGGCATAACATACATGCTTCACAAACGTATAAGAGTCATTCCACCGAACTATGCTCAAACATATGGGTTCCTCACATTTATATTGTCAACGATAAATTGCACAAAAGAATATATTTTTCATAGCATTTATACACTACAATAAAGCTAACAAAATTGGATTTATATTTTTCTGGTATTCCTAGAAT
>NC_012875.2:13556829-13594082 GCF_000003195.3 Sorghum bicolor | reverse complement strand
GCTATACTTGCCTTGATCCAATTGCTCTTGCTGATCCTGGTAAATGTCCAGTACCAGATACTGATCTTGTTTGTGGTAGCACTCTTGATCACCCACGAATTGTTCATCAACTAAACTCGATCATCGATCACACAAACAACCGGAGAAAGCATACACGAGCAAACAAAGCTACAATTAGAACAATACACCAATCATATAAAAACAATAGGAAAAGTTTATAAAAGGATTCTACGCATCACTACGATTTCATAGACGTAAAGATCACGAAAATCGGAGTTAAAACGGAGAAGATATGAATTTTCTAAGATTTTATATAGAAAAACAATTAATTAAATATTATCACGAAAATAAAAAGTTTCAAACTGAGTGAACAATATTACTAACATGTATAGCTTATGAAAACGAACCTAACGCAGTTTGATTGGGTCAAAACGGAGTTGAAACAGAGAAGATATGGCCTAAACAAACTAGTGTATTTTCTTTGTATTTCTGTATTTATTTTATTTTTAAGGAAAACGGCAATAATACTCGTGTGATGTCATCAAGTGGTGATCATGCTGTCATCAGGCTAGCAAGCAGCGAGAGCACACGGACGGCGCATGGTTGCATGTGAACGTTCAGTAGTAGTGTGAGCAAAACAGAGAGCATGCCATAGAGAGATGACGGTGCAAGGAGTTTCATTACCACCAGTAGATGCCTGGCGACTTGCTCGGATGAACGAGAAGGCTTCAAACAATAGCCACAGCGGCAGCAGGTAGCAAGGACGTCTCAGGTCTCTAGAGTGGATGGCCGGCGCACAGAACAACAAGCATGGTGAAATGCAGGGTAGGAGCTGATTTCTCGACAAGCAGGGTCGCCAAAGTTGGCCATAGTGCTTAGCGGCAGGACGAAAGAAGTAGGCCTGGAAGTTCAAAATTGGCATAAGCAGACAAATACAATACAACGTGATTGAAAATAATGTATAAGGTCATGAAAGAGGTGTCCTCACCAGAGACCAATGTGCGGCTAATTTGACCAGTGCTGAAGACAAGAATCGCAAGATGTCCGGAAATCAACAAACGATGGTAGGGACTGGTTGGTGGCGACAAGAGAATAAAAAGGAAGAGAACAATCCGATTTACTACACATGATATTTCTCAAACTAGGAGCTCCTCTTATGGTAGTTTCGGTGTGCTTTATTCAAGGGGTTGGTACATATATAGAGAGAGAGAGAAAAACTCTTCATGTTTACACCAACTAGCAATATGGTACTAATCAATGTTACACCCTTCGTCTTTACTAATAGACCTAATTAATTATTAAAGCCCATTAGTAAATAAAGACCTTGATATTTAGGATTTATCAGAAAGTACTGCACACGGACTTTGGTGGAAAATGAGTCGTTTTATCATTTTCGAAACTAATAAAATTTTACAAATAAAATAATTCTAGAAAAGTCTAGAATTGTTTTAAGATGTGAAAAGTACTCCGAAAATTCATGAAAAATTCTTGGAGACATTATGAATCATGAGGAACCAAATAAAGTATTTAGAGTTCACGGTAATATAATTTGGAGCATCTAAAAAAATTAGATTATGCTCACATAAAAAGGTCCACGAAAATTTTTGAGAAGTTTGTAGAGATTGCTCGATGGATGAGAAACTGAAAGGAGTAACTTAGGGTTTGAAAGAAAATATTCTGAGAGACTTTGAACGAAATCTTGAACTGAGAGACAAGGAATTTTATTGCAGAAAAAGATAAATCCATGCCGAAGAAGGAAGATCAATCTGCTAACGTATTTTAAATACTTTTCTTACTATCAACATACAAAGAGCAGCAAGGAAACATCACATCAAATCTTATGCATCAGCATGTATATACAACAATGTTGCTTAATCCTGTGATGAATTTTAATTTAAGGAAAAATTTCATTTTACTATGTTTAATGAGCACAAAAATACATAATTAAATCATTTTATCCCTATTTCAAAAGATGCAAATTTTAGGGCGTTACAATTCTACCCCCTTAAGATGAATCTCGTCCTCGAGATTCAAAAGATGTTGAACAAAGAGATGTGGATACTCCGCTTTTGAACCTTATACACTTCCTTTAGTAGCTCCTTAGTAGCCATCCCATTGCTTTCGTCACTCTGTACATCTCCATCAATTGTTTCTAAGAGTTCAACAGTGTACTTTGTATAGATAAGGTTTTTTTATTCATAGCTCATCCTGGGGTATATGTTCCTTAACCATCCATTTAGATTCTTGTGGTCCATGTAGATGTCACTCTTACAATCCCTATAAATGCCATATTATATCCTTGGGTGAATTCCACGGATTTAACTTTCTTCACTCGAAACTTGCTAGTCATGCTTGGTGGGATGTCGAGGTTGTCTGAGTCTCTGAACAACAAACTATAGATGTCCAATATCTCCTTCCTATCTATGTCTTCAATGCCAACTTGTCTTTGGTGCGGTGAAGATTGAACTCCCGATTGATAATAACTTAAAGCAAATATCAATCCTGATGATTAACTAAACTCCTTGATCCAAAAAGTAAGCAATCTTGAACAAGGACAAGGATACCTACACTTGATATTGACTTCTCATCCAGAGGCATAAAAGATACTTCCAACTGAAGCACTAGAATGCATGAAACCTTCATTTAGCAACCTTCTTATCTAGGCTACCCCGCTTAAGATGAGATTGATTGGGGAGCACTAGAGATTAGCTCTCCTATCCTTTTTGGATGCTACATATCATATTCTTTTAAATTCCTTGTACCAAGTCTCTTAATCCAAGGTTGGTTTCAACACTAAGTTCCATCTATTGGTACCTTTATCGCAATTAAGTTGTTTCACTCTCATATTGTATATGTAACTTTGTAGCCTTTGGTGTCATCTGATCCTCATACACAACTCTTAATCCATGAGTATCAGCAATGACATATACCTCCATTGATATTCTCTAAATGAGATGATATTCTTGAACCAAAACAAATTTACCCAGCGTTTGTGATCCTCACGTATGATCCAACACTAGCCAATCCTTTTCATTGTAACTCCTTTAACTAGGCTACCCCCGTTATGAAAATTCAACTAGGGCAAAAGATAGGTAGCTTGTATGTTTTCCAGACAAGTTAACTAACATTGAGAACTCCTGATATTCCAAAGAACTTATGTGCAATGGAGCAAACCAGTATCCTGAAATTTCCTCGCGATTTGAAAACACCAGCGTAGTAAAACAGATATAACTCTTACTCAGTTAATCCCATAGCATTATAGCTTACACCGTTAGAAAACTTATGAAATTCGCTACAACTTTCATGTATAAGACCTTCTTAGATTCTGTCTTTAAGCTTAGGTAAAACAGTCAAATATAATATCCCTCCTGACAATGTCTCAGCAAAGGTGCAGTAAATTCCAGAAGTTATATCTCGAGCTACTTAACTCATCTGGAGATGATCCTTACATATTTGAAAAGCTTAGAAAATCATCTACAACTTTCGTATACAATGTTTTCCCAGATTCTAAATTTAACTTGGCTGAAAATATGAAATACTGGGACTGTCCAGACTTTTAAACAGAACAGTAACATCCACTTGTAAATGTCATATCTCAGGTTGTACTTATCCAAATAAGTTACAGATTATACCGTTGGAAAGCTTAGAACATTGTATACAACTTTTCTATAGATCACTTTTCCAAATTCTATAGTATATTTGTCTCAAACAGTAAGTACCTGAAACTGGTCCAGATTCTTGACAGCACATCTGTATCATCTTGTGATTTTTGTAACTTCCAACCCATAATAGCTATGAGGGCGATTCTTGCGGTCAGAGAAAGATCTTGAAGTCTAGTTGTTCCTAGAAACATTTGATAAACTTTGCACGATCAAATCTCGAGATACACCAGAACTATTGCAGGCTGCTCCAGAAATCAGCAAAGGACAGAAACATGATATAACCAAACCCAACTACTTATTTCATTACTCCTTATGCCTTAGGTCTTTAAACTAAATGAAATTGTGGAGAAAACCCACAAGATCATTGTACTCATTACAAAGATCCAAATCAAACATAAGCATAATGACAAACCAACTAAGCATTAAAGGTTCACACTTCACTTAACTTGCGATGCTATCGTTCTCTTCATCTTAAGGGTTGAGATACTAAAACTTATATTTCAAAGACGCAAGAAGGTGGTAAGAAAATGTTCTAATAGCATACCCAATCAAGGAGTGAAGGTGAGAACAAGTACATTTAAAATAAGCAACAAGGTAGAGACAAATAGCAAGGATAGAGATATAGTATGGATGAAAATACCAAGGTTTATAGAGCAAGGGTGTTATAACAATTTCAAAACCTTAAGACGATCAATTTCTAACTAGGCTTGCGTTCTACAGCCAACATTGCTCCGATACCACTTTGTAATACCCGATTTTAAGGACAAAACTAGATATGTACCATATGCGAGTTTTAAAAGGCAAATCTCACATATAGCTACAAATAAGGGGTAATATCAAAAGACAATGCATAAATTATATAACGTACTTAGTATAAAAGAGATAACCTTTAAAAGCAAACAGCGGATAGACAACTCCAACTTCGGCCATTAACTTCTCTCTACAGGATCCAACTGACTCGTTGATCACAAGCCTAAACTTCTCCTGAGGTTTGGGGGAAATAGCAAGAGTGAGTCCATGTCGAACTCCACAAGTATAGCAACTGGATTGTATAGATCCCACAATCTCATGATCAATATGACATAAATAATGTAGAGCATTAAATAATAAATAATGAGCATATTTAACACACAAAAATCATCACCGTCGATGCAAGAATCCCCAAGGCTGTTCTTGACCGTGAGCACGGCTAGTATACTAGTTTTTAACACTCTACAGAGGTTGTACATCTTTACCCATGAGTCATGATTTACCCTTTCGCCCGAGGTGATCAGCCTCTTAACCCACTTCCAAGGAAGGTCGGCAGGGATCACTATGAAGCCTTTCAAAAGTTCGTCTAACAAGTTAGGGCCATTAGATTCACTCGGCAGGCAGATATAGAGCCCCCCTTCCATGGCACATAACCCGTAGCCTATACACACGGACAGAGGCCACACTATACCCAACGTGTCTAGCCATTCTTACGCCATTTAAAGTAACCGCTAACAAGCTAGAAAAAGGTCCTCATACTCGGGTGATCACGGGTAACCGCTAACAAGTCAGAGCCATTATAGCCCTCATGGTTGCACTGTTATCCCGGGTGATCATGTACAGAAAAATCATCAAGTGGCTAAAAAGTCATTTTTATCATTTATTACTTAACATTAATCTAGCCACAGGATCATGGTCACAGAAATAAAATCCAAATGCTATACTTGTCTTGATCCAAATGCTCTTGCTTATCCTTTTGGTTCTGCTGGTCTTACTTGTTGGCAAAGCTTTGATCTTGATCACAAAAACTGCTCTCCGTCTAAACTCGATCATCGATCACACAAACAATCGGAGAAAACATACACGATCCAACTGACTGGTTGATCACAAGCCCAATACTTCTCTAGAAGTGTGGGGGAGATAGCAAGAGTGAGTCCAAGACGAACTCCGCAAGTATAGCAACTAGATAGTATGGATCCCACGGTCTCATGATCAATGTGACATAAATAATATAGAGCATTAAACAATAAACAATGAGTTTCTTAACACAACAAGATTCATCACCCTTAATGTAAGAATCCCCAAGGCCGCTCGTGACCGTGAGCACGGCTAGTATACCAGTTTATTAAACACTCTACAGAAGTCGTACATCTTTACCCATGAGACATGATTTACCCTTTCGCCCAAGGTAGCTAACCTCTTAACCCCCTTCCAAGGGAGGCCGGCAAGGTTCACTATGAAGTCTTTCAATGGTTCGTCTAACAAGTTAGCGCCGCTTGGTTTTGGTAGTCAGTCCGTGTGATTCTACCCCGCAGGGAATCCACGGTCTGCTATCCCCCATTTGCGCCACACGGGTAACCACTAACCAGCTAAAAAAATTACTCATACTTGACTGTCGACGAAAGCTAGTCGGCAGTCTACCTTGGGGTATACCCACGGTAGTAGTTTATCGGTAGACGGTGCGCAAACTACGAACTTGATGGTGACGCAAGACACGGACAAGCTTTTTATCCAGGTTCGGCCGCCGAGTTGGCGTAATACCTACGTCCTGCGTCTGGTTGTATTGATTTGTGTTGAGAGAATATGATGTGCCGTAGGGGGGTCCCTTGCCCCTCCTTATATAGTCTGGAGGGCAGGGTTACAGATCTGGAAACTAATCCTAGTCGGTTACAATTGCCATGGATAATTCGATATCAATTCCTATTCTAACCGACTAGAATCCTGCTTGATCTCCACATCTTGTTTCCTTGCGCGAAACTCCAGGTTGTCGGATCAAGCCTTGAACTCGTCTCGTAATGGGCCAAGCCTCCTGGCCCAAGTCTAGCCGTAAGGGTATAGGGGTTTATACCCCCACAGCTAGTCCCCGAGCACCATGTATTGTGATGTAACACGCCGTCTTGAGCTTCTTCGATCAGTGAGGCTTGACGTCTTCAATAAGCAGGAAAGTCACCCGAACAGTTGCAACGGTATTTTGACCAACTTAAAAGACAGTTGATCAACATTGACATCGAAGAAGCAGGTTGTTCGAAGAATGCATGGTGCTCTTAAAAAAGATTTCTTTCCTGTTGAAGTGTGCCCACTTTACTTTTCTGAAAAGTATAGACCTCAAAATAGCAAGCATATTCACCGCAAGGTGAAGTGTGCCCACTTAGTCCCCGAGCCTGGTAGTAGGTGACGTAGGCACGTGGTGCCAGGGTCAAAAGAAAATTCCTCAAAGTAGTTTCGAGAACTAAGATGCATCGCTAGATGCATCGTACCGATGTAGTCCCCGAGCTTGCTGGAAGGCGAAGTATGAGCCTTGTAGCAAGGTCTAAAAAATTGAATTTACCAGTCCCCGAGCATGTCATGCTCGTCTGCAATCGAAAAAACCAATCGACCAGTCCCCAGGCACTTAGTGTGCTTCTTGGAATTATATGTTGCTATATTGTACGACCAGTCCCCGAGCATCGAGTGCTCAGTGGTCGGTGCATGCTTTAAAGTTTTGAACTGATAGTCTAAGCGACCAGTCCCCGAGCGTCGAGTGCTCGGTGGTCGGTGTAGTCCTTGAAGTTCTGAGTTGACAGACTGGGCAACCAGTCCCCGAGCGTCGAGTGCTCGGTGGTCGGTGCAGTCCTTGAAGTTCCGAGCTGACAGACTGGGCAACCAGTCCCCGAGCGTCGAGTGCTCGGTGGTCGGTGCAGTCCTTGAAGTTCCGAGCTGACAGACTGGGCAACCAGTCCCCGAGCGTCGAGTGCTCGGTGGTCGGTGCAGTCCTTGAAGTTCCGAGCTGACAGACTGGGCAACCAGTCCCCGAGCGTCGAGTGCTCGGTGGTCGGTGCAGTCCCCGGATTGCTGACTCACTGGCGTATGTGTCTTCTTTTGAAAAGATCTTTCCAATTAAAGTTGACGTGACGGGGTCTCCTGACGATATGTCAGTCAGATGCATGAAAAGCTGCACCTGGCAACTGTACAACCGCTCTTTGCTTGGTTTGAGAAAAGGAAACCATCAATTGGTACGAAAACTCCGCCGCATTGATTGTCTATAATCATTGTAAACCGAAACGCCGCATCCGCCGCATGGCCTGCCCACTTCCCGAGAATACAGGAAGTGGGAGAAGTTGGGTCGCGGGTTTATAAGGGTCTAATAGGACCGCCTGTACCGCTTCTCCTGTCGTTGCCTTCAAACCTTACGCTCTCATCTTCTCCAATCTCCTGCATCTTCCTAACTCCAGCCCACATTCGCACCTCTAATGGCGAAGAGCGACTCCAGGAAGAGGGCCGAACTGATGGCCAAGGAGTGGAAGAAGTCTCGCAGCACCACAAAATCTCTTGGTGACCTCGTCGATATGGGGCTTCTGCACGGTGCAGAGCTCGGCGGCTGGAGGGCACCGGAGGGGGAGAGCTACCCCGACCCTCGCGCCGGTGAGATCGTCGTTTTTGAGGATTTCGTTAAGAGAGGCTTTGGTGTTCCTGTCCATCCTTTTCTTCAAGGTCTTCTTTTGTACTATGAGATCGGGATTTGCAATCTGCACCCGAACTCAATTCTCCTTATTTCCACCTTCATCCACCTGTGCGAGGCCTATGTTGGCATAGAGCCACACTTCGATCTTTTCCGATACCTTTTCTGCTTGAGGAAGAAGGGAGCAGTTGGAGGCTCCAAGGTTGCAGGTGGAGTATACCTCAACCTTCGCGATGGGATGAAGAATCGCTATCTGCACTGCCCATGGAACACTTCCTTGACCGAATGGTACAGGAAGTGGTTCTATGTCAGGGAGGAACCGGGCAGCTCCACGTTCTGCGACGTGGGATACATTCCCGAGAAGAGGACGAGCTGGACCGACCGCCCAGAGTTCGACGGTCAAGTGGCGGATCTGATGAAGCTGATCGACTGGTCGCGCCTGGATGGGCTTGGCGTGGTCGGCAACTTCATTTGCCGCCGGGTGATGCCCTGCCAGAAGAGGGTGCACTCGGCGTACGAGTATGCCGGAAGCGCAGACCCGACCAGGATGCGGTCGGAGATCTTGGAGAAAGCGGAGGTACAACAGCTGTTGAACGAGCTGTTTAACTTCGCGGATGGGGGCTTCACCTGGGGCAGTGGTCGGGTGCAAGCCTTCAAGTTAGGACGACCAACACCAAAGGTATGCGGCAGACTCTGTTTGATCATTCGTATATCGTCTGTAGTTGACTCATCTCTGTTGCTTTTGCAGGCCGGTGATGTCGACCGGTACGTGGTGTATGTATCACTGGCGCCGGGGATGGAAAATCCTGCGGGAGAGGTCCCGCCAGAGGAGGACGCTGCTCGGTGTACTCATTACACCAGCAGTGAGGAAGACCGAGCCCGCCCCGTCCCGACCTCCGAGGAGAGGGTAACGGGGAAAAGGCCATTGCCGGCGGATCCCTTGCCGACATCGGAGCTGCCAGCAGACCTACCGGCGGAGAGCAGCCAAGCTTCGAAACGTCGTCGGCTCGTGCGGATCGTCGACGACGATGACGACGACGAGGAGGCTGCGCCGTCGTTGGTCCGACGGCCTCGGAGCCGCCCAGACACTACGCCGGTCGCCACTGATCGAGTGGCCAGCGGCGTCGCTGCCCCGCAAGTTGCCGAGGTGGGGGCACAGGTGCCGACCGGCTGGGCGAGGAGGAGGTTCACCGCGACCCATCGCCGGTCAGACCTGTAAGTGTTCGACTTACGTATTTTGGACTCCTCTCTTTTTTTTTTTTAAACTTTTGTTCCTGCAGTGCGGCGTCGGATGTCGACCCTGGCCAAACTGCCGGCCAGGTAACGGACGAGCCTGCCCGCGGTTCTGGGGATGCAGCCCCCCAGACCACAGAACAGCCAACAGCTGCAGTCGCGCCTGGGAGCACCGAGGGGCCCCCGAGCGCGGCGCCGACAACAAGCAGCCCGACCAGGGCTGGAGAGGCTCCCCCAACTGACTCCTCGGAGAAGGGGAGATCTCCGACCGCTCCTCCTGCCGGGGGGGGTGAAGTCCCCCCGCTGCCCCGAGCAGGAGCCTCTTCGGCTGCGGGCTCCCCAGGTCTGGTCCAAGGGCCAGTAATGCCTGGGACCACCACCGGGGGTGACGCAGCACAGGAGGACGAAACCCGGGCGGCCTCCGACGACGAGGTGGAGGAGATCGAGGGTCGTCCCCGTGATGGCCGCCAACACGTGTATGTGTGGCGCCAACGCGGGGATCACTTTATCGGTCATGAGGAGGTCGCTGAGACCGAAGAGGCCGCCAGGGTGGAGCGCGCGGCCAAGCGCCTTGTCGACGAAGTCAAGGTAAGCGGCTTTTTGTACTGATGCGCATTCTTTTGCCTTGTCTTGCTTGATCGTTATATGCTTGCTTTGTAGGACGTAATGAAAACGGCGAAGTACCGGAAACGGTGCTTTGACCAGATAGAAATCGTCATGGCTGAGAACAAGGCCCTTGCCGCGGAGGTAGACCAGTTGCGGGCGGAGGTCGGGGAGAAGGTGGTCGAGATGAGCGCTGAAAAGGAGCGTCGTCTCGA
The DNA here is from genome assembly GCF_000003195.3 of Sorghum bicolor. Classification (NCBI taxonomy): domain Eukaryota; kingdom Viridiplantae; phylum Streptophyta; class Magnoliopsida; order Poales; family Poaceae; genus Sorghum; species Sorghum bicolor. The sequence continues at coordinate 13,583,961 of NC_012875.2, read as the reverse complement.
CCTCGCTCGTCGCCTGGCCGACCAGTACCGGCTGCAGGAAGGTTAGTCACACGCTCCGAGCAGTTTCGCGTACTTGTGTAGTTTGTTTTGCTGACCAGTTTAGGATTCACGCAGACTTGGAGGAGGAGGTGGCGAGCCTTCAACAAGAGAAGGAGCAGCTCGGCCAACAGCTCGCCAGTGCACAGGAGTCCGGGCGGCGAGCGGAAGAGGAATTGGGTCGAAAAGACCGGGAGTTAGCTGGTAATGGGTGCCGCCTTGTTGGTTGCTGCCTGCCCCTTTGCTTGTCTGGTATGCCGGAAGTAACGTTTCGTTTTGTTTGCAGTGCTCAAGGTGAACACCAAAAAGCACCTGGATGAGCTGGTCAAGGACCGGGACTCCTGGAAGGTCAACTGTTGCAGGATCTGGAAAGGAGTGTCCCCGGTCCTGGACCTGATCAGTCCCGAGCTCCCGGAGAGCCAGCCCCGCGCGCCGCAGTTGACCCCCGTCGAGAAGGCGCAACGGGCGTGGGATTGGCTCCAGCAGTTTGTGAAGGACGCCGGAGAGTTTGCCGGCGCGCACGTCCTCAGCATGGTACACGCCCACTACCCCCTGGTCGACTTGAGCAGGCTGGAGAAGGGGTACCCGAAGGAAGTCGGCCCACAGGAAGCGGACGAACTTCGGGGTAGTCTGCTGGACTTGTCGTCGACAGTGATCGGCGACATCAACCTGTGCGGAACGGCCACTCCTCCAGACCAGCCGAGCACAGATAGGTCGGCCAGGGAGTTGTCGGGCGCGTCCGTTGCTGGAGATGGGCGGTCGACGCCTGCGGTCTCGACCAGCCAGGCGCCGGTGGCCCCAACCCCTTCGTCCGGGCAGCAGGGCCAGGCGGGTGATCAGCCCGAGCAGCTAGGCCAATAAAGTAGTCTGTAGGAATAGACTAGTATCTGCCCGTCAGGGTATTTATTGTAAACTTTGTATGTAAAGTTTGTAATAAAGTTTTCTTTTTGTCATGACTGTTGTTTTGAGCGCTGTAAAAATATCTGAGTGACGTGTCACCGTATTTGTCTTGGTTGTCGCCGAGAGCATCCATTGCAGAAGTTTTGCCGAGTGCTGTGTATGACAAGGTATAGGCGAAAAATAGAGAATTTTATTATCAGAAATTATAAGGTACTTACAAAAGAAAGTCGTTGAAACTTTATGGATAGAAACGTCGCAGTTTGTCGATGTGCCAAGAGTTAGGCACTCGTGTTCCGTCTGGGTATGCCAATCTGTAGGACGTAGGTCGTGTGACCTCGGTCACCACGAAGGGTCCTTCCCAGGGAGTAGATAACTTGTGCATTCCCTCCTGGCTTGTTTTCCATCGAAGCACCAGATCGCCGACCACGAAGGAACGGTCCTTGACGTTCCTGTTGTAGTATCGCCTGACTGCCGCGAGATATTTTGCTGTTCGGAGACATGAAACTAAACGCTTTTCCTCCATGCAATTGATTTCTAGTTCTCTGGCGTTGTCGGCGGTCGCCTGGTCGAAGTGCTCGATTCTAGGAGATCCGAAGTGTATGTCGGACGGCAAGACCGCCTCTGCGCCGTACACCATGAAATAGGGAGACACCCCTGTGTTTCGACTGGTCTGAGTTCGGAGGCCCCAGACCACTGCCGGCAATTCCTTCATCCAACGACCGGGTGCTCTGTCGTTCTCGGTGTACAATCTTTTCTTTAGGGCGTCGACGATCATTCCGTTAGCACGTTCAACTTGACCGTTGGCACGTGGATGTGCCACTGACACATATTTTATGACTATGCCTCTGTCATCGCAGAAATCCCAAAAAGTGGTGCCAGTAAACTGAGTGCCCAGGTCGGTGATTATGCTGTTCGGGATGCCGAATCTGTGTATGATTTGATTGAGGAACTCCACAGCCTTCTCGGAGGTTGCCTTGACCAGGGGCATGTATTCAATCCACTTGGAGAACTTGTCGATTAGCACGAAAACAAACTTGAAGTTGCCCGGGGCTGGTTTAAATGGTCCGATCATGTCAAGCCCCCAGCAAGCAAAGGGCCAAGATGACGGGATGGTTTGAATTTCATGGGCAGGTACGTGGGTCCTCTTAGCGAAAAACTGACATCCTTCGCAATGCCGAACCAGTTTTTCTGCGTCGCTGACCGCGGTTGGCCAATAAAAACCTGCTCGGAAAGCCTTTCCGACCAGCGTTCTAGATGCGGCGTGGTTGCCGCAGGATCCGGCGTGTATGTCCTCCAAGAGCTTGATGCCATCGTCTTGGGGTATGCACTTGAGCAGTACCTCGGAGCTTGCGTTTTTCCGCATGAGTTTTCCGTCGACCAGGATGTAGTTCTTTGATCGTCGGATGAGACGCTCGTTCTCTGTTTTGTCCTGAAAACCTGTCCCGTCTGAGATGTATTTGATGAACGGGATACGCCAGTCACGCCCACCGGTTGTCGGAGTGGCGTCATCTATGAGCATTGCCTCGGTGGGTTGTTTGTCGACCAGGGGGGAGCTTACGCTCGGCTCATGGATGTCCTGGACGAAAATACCCCGCGGGATTTGGGCCCGAGACGAGCCTAACTTTGACAACGCATCTGCTGCTTGGTTCTTATCCCGGACCACGTGGATGTACTCTATGCCATAGAAGTTAGTTTCCCATTTGCGAATTTCTTTGCAATAGAGATCCATCTTCTCGTGGGTTGCGTCCCACTCCTTGTTGAGCTGATTGATGACCAAAGCGGAGTCGCCGTAGACATAGAGGCGCTTGATCCCCAGTTCGACGGCTAGTCGTACGCCATGTAAACAAGCTTCGTATTCGGCGACATTGTTTGACGCCGGAAAAAGGATTCGAAGGACGTAGCGGAGTTTGTCCTTGTTTGGTGATACGAACAATATCCCAGCGCCTGCACCGTTGATGTTCAAGGACCCGTCAAAGAACATTGACCAGTGGTCTGAGACATCTGGAACGGAAGGTTCGTTGAGATCCGTCCATTCGGCAATGAAATCGACCAGGGCTTGAGACTTGACAGTGGTGCGACTCTGGAACTCTAGGGAAAATGGACATAATTCCATTGCCCATTTCACGATTCTGCCATTGGCGTCTTTATTGCGCAGGATGTCCCCGAGAGGAAAGCTGGTTGTCACCAGGACTCGATGGCCGTCGAAGTAGTGCTTCAGCTTTCTTGACGTTATCAGGATGGCGTATATAAGCTTCTGTATTTGTGGGTACCTGGCCTTGGATTCGTTTAAAACTTCACTTATGAAGTAAACGGGTCTCTGGACCTTGAAAACGTGACCTGGTTCATCTCGCTCGACCACTATTGCCGTGGAAACAACCCTGTCGGTTGCAGCAATGTAAAGGAGCAGGTCTTCATTGGGCCGAGGCGCTGTGAGGACAGGCGGTGAAGTGAGGAAGGTCTTAAGCTGAGTGAACGCAGCGTCGGCTTCTTCTGTCCAGGAGAATTTTTCTGACGCTTTCAATAGTTTGAAGAAAGGGAGGCCTTTTTCTCCCAGCCTTGAGATGAAACGACTGAGGGCGGCCATGCATCCGGTTAGCCTCTGAATATCCTTGACGTTCTTCGGTGGTCGCATGTCGAGCACGGCTTTGACTTTTGAAGGGTTTGGTCGTATGCCGTCGCAACTGACGACGTTGCCGAGCAGTAGACCGGAAGGGACGCCGAAAATGCATTTCTTGGGGTTGAGCTTCCACTTGTACCTATTGAGTGCTTTGAAGGTTCGGTCTAAGTTGTCGATTAGGGTGCTCGCGTCCCTTGTTTTTACGACCACGTCGTCCACATAGGCCTCGACGAGGTCATCGCGAATCTCGTCGTGGAGGCATTGCTGGATGGCCCTTTGATAAGTGGCCCCGGCGTTTTTAAGTCCGAAAGACATGGTAGTGTAACAGTATGCGCCGAAGGGCGTGATGAAGGATGTTTTGATCTGATCTTCTTCCTTTAACGAGATCTGGTGATAACCAGAGTAGCAATCTAGAAAGGAGAGGAGTTCGCATCCGGCCGTTGAGTCGACCACCTCGTCGATGCGAGGAAGACCAAAAGGATCTTTAGGACAGTGTTTGTTGAGATCGGTGTAATCAACGCACATTCTCCATTCATTATTCTTTTTGCGTACAAGAACCGGATTGGCGAGCCAATCGGGATGATACACCTCTTTTATGAATCCGGCTGCTAGAAGCCGTGTTATTTCTGTCCTAATGGCCTCCTTTTTGTCACGAGCGAACCGTCGCAGTTTTTGCTTGATTGGTCTTGCGGTCTTCGAGACGTTTAAGGAGTGCTCGATCAGGTTTCGTGGGACACCGGGCATGTCTGCGGGTTTCCATGCGAAAACGCTCACGTTGTCCCTTAGAAACCTGACGAGCGCGTCTTCCTATTTTGGATCCAGGTTAGCCCCGATGAGGGCTGTCTTCTCGGGGTTGCCTTCGACCAGCTGCACTTCTTTGTACTCCTTGGATTTCGAATTCTTTCTGGATGTCTCCTGCTCAGGTAATCGGAGCTGGTCGGGAGGCAGCTGTGCGGCTTGGCTTGCTGTTTCCGCCATGCGGATTGAGAGGTCAATTGCCTCGGTGATCTTGAAGCTTTCTTCTTCGCAGGTGTACGCCGTGTAGACGTTGCCTCTGACGGTTAGGACACCCTTCTCCGTGGGCATCTTAAGCACTAGGTATGAGTAGTGCGGGACTGCCATGAACTTTGTCAGCGATGGGCGGCCCAGTATGGCGTGGTAGGTCCCGTCGAAGTCCGCGACTACGAAGTTGATGAACTCCGTCCGGAAGTGATCGGGTGTGCCGAATTGGACAGGCAATGTTATCTGTCCGAGGGGCACCGAACTTTGACCTGGCAAAACCCCCCAGAATTGGGCGTCGTAAGGTTTTAGTTGCGCCGGTGATATCTTGAGGGCGGGCAGGCTGTTGCGGAAGAGGATGTCGATGGAGCTTCCCCCGTCCACGAGCACGCGCTCGAATCTGATGCTATTGATGCAGGGATCAAGAATTAGTGGGAAACGACCCGGCTCTGGGATAGCGGCCCACTGGTCCTTCCTGCTGAACGCGATCTCCCTGTGGGACCAGGCGGGAAATTTCGGATCTGCGATCAGCCCGTCCGTGCTGTCTATGTTGAGGCAGGCTCTCTTTAACAGCTTTCTTTCTCGCTTGGACTCAGTGGAGACCTTGCCCCCGAAAATGGAGTGGACCACGTCGGTGGGGCTGACGTATTGGTGTCGGGGGTCCCTGTCTTGGTCCTCATCCTCATCTTCGTGGTCGTGCCCGTCGCGTTTGTTAGTTTTCTTGGCGGTGTCTTCTTGGGCGGCCCGCCGTGTATAGATACTTTTGAGGACGCGGCACTCTTCCATGGTATGGTTAGACTTTGGGTGTAGCTGGCATGGTCCCTTCAACGTTTTGTTGTAGTCTTCTTGGTAGTCCCGTCGTCCATTGGGACGTTTAACCGTGTTTACTTCGTGGTCGTATTCACGAGGGCGCTTTCCTCTGAAGTCGTCGCGGCTATTGCGCCGCCGATCCCAACCCTCTCGGTGATCACGGTTGTCGGAGCGGCGGTGATTTCTGTTGTCGTAGCGACCACGACCGTCATCTCGCCGGGAGGGCTGGTCGGTGCCTCTCGCATCGTCTCGGATTAGTTTTTCTGCGTCATCAGCGTCGGCATAATTTTTAGCCGTGGCGAGGAGCTCTGCTACCGTTGATGGGCACTTACGCAACAACTTGTTCCTCAGCGCTTCATGGAAACGCAAGCCCTTGATAAAGGCTGATATGGCCTCGTCATGAGAAATCTTCGGGATTTTGAGGCGCATATCCGAGAATCGTCGGATATAATCGCGCAGGGGTTCATTCTTCCTGTCTCTTATCCTTTCAAGGTCATATTTGTTTCCGGGCTGCTCACATGTGGCGATGAAGTTGTCGATGAAGGCCTGTCGTAGCTCTTCCCAAGAGTCGAAGGAGTCCTCGGGTAAGCCGAGAAGCCACTGATGACCGGCCTGGTCGAGGACTACGGGGAAGTAGTTAGCCATGACGTGCTCATCTCCTGCCGCTGATCGGACGGCGATTTCGTAGAGGGTGATCCAGTTCTCTGGATTTTCCTTGCCGTCGTATTTTTTAAGTTTTTCGAGCTTGAAATTGCGGGGCCACACGACCTGGCGGAGGTGTGAGGAGAACTGCCTTAGGCCCGGAGGACCATGGGTCGCATCGTACTCGATGCGGCGCAGGTTTTCGTGGACTGCTCTCTCTGCGGCGCGCCTGTTGATGCGGTCCCGGGCATCTTTGGGAGGGATGTTGTGGCGGAGATCCCTGTGTTGATCTTCTTCTTCTTGGCCGCGTACGCGGTTCTGCTGGCGGCGGCCATCGGCGTCCCGACCACCATCGTCGCGCCGTGAGTCCCCTCGACGGTTGTCGGGGGAGCGGCTGCGGCGACGCCTACTGGGTGAGGCCCGGCTACGATGAGTCTGGTCGGAGGCGGCTTCCGTATAAGAGACGTCCTGTACTCTCTTGAGCAGAGTGGCTGTCTGCCCCATCGCGGCGATCAGGTGTGCTCGGATACTGGTCCGGACTCCCTGGCATTCGGGGGTGTCAGGAAGCCGATCCAGGTTGGCCATGGCGACAGCCACGTTGGCGCTTGGCGTTTTGTAGACTGGCTGGTCTCCGACCATATCAAAGGCATCGTTGAGGTTGCCTGGTGGCGTCTGTTGTTGCTCGTCCGCACGCCGTCGGGCGCGATCGGCGTTACGCTGTTCGCGGAGTTGCCTCTGGTCGTCTGTTTCTCCGTCAACAGCCGGTTCGTCGGCGCTGACATTGAATACGATATCCCCTCGCCGGGGGGGAATATCGGGAATCGGTCGAAACCCGGAGGGTGTGAAGGAAAATCCAGGTCGTAGCCCTCGTCTTCGGTATTCACAACCTCGGTGGGGACGGAGCCGGTGCTTGAGTTGGTGCTAGAAACCTGGCCGTCCCGTAGCTCTCGGATGGTCACCATGTTGACATGGTGACGATTGTTCCTTGTCGGCGACCAGCCCGCTTTGCTAAAAACGGATTGGACATGCTGTGAGTAAACAGAGGCCGAGTTGCTCAGGCCGCAAGGATAGTCTTCCTTTTTGAGCTCGGCGGATCGTCCTGAGGGGGTCGAGGTTATCGTCAGGGACGTTCCCAGCCGTTCGTGTGTGGCGACACGAGTTGGCCGGCGGAATTTCGAAAAATCCGCTCGAGCAGCTTGGTCGGGCCGGCGCAGAACTCCATCTATTAGTTGGGAGACTTCGAGTAGCTTGGAGTCAGCGCGATCGAGCGCTTGGAGGAGGCCCGAGCAGTCGATCTCCTTTCCCCTGTAGAGCGGGAACGGTGGTCGGGAGCTTGGTGCCGTCACGCGTGTGGTCGGAGACGGCGTGATCTCAGATTGGATCTGGATCTCTTTCGGAACCGTGGTCGCAAAACCGCCGTTGCACGTCGTCCACGTGATCTGGCCGACGGTGAACGTGAGGCCTTCGGGCACGGTCGCGGAAGCTGGGATCGTGACCATCTTGTTCGCCGGAAAAGTTGCACGCACACCCCCTACCTGGCGCGCCACTGTCGACGAAAGCTAGTCGGCAGTCTACCTTGGGGTATACCCACGGTAGTAGTTTATCGGTAGACGGTGCGCAAACTACGAACTTGATGGTGACGCAAGACACGGACAAGCTTTTTATCCAGGTTCGGCCGCCGAGTTGGCGTAATACCTACGTCCTGCGTCTGGTTGTATTGATTTGTGTTGAGAGAATATGATGTGCCGTAGGGGGGTCCCTTGCCCCTCCTTATATAGTCTGGAGGGCAGGGTTACAGATCTGGAAACTAATCCTAGTCGGTTACAATTGCCATGGATAATTCGATATCAATTCCTATTCTAACCGACTAGAATCCTGCTTGATCTCCACATCTTGTTTCCTTGCGCGAAACTCCAGGTTGTCGGATCAAGCCTTGAACTCGTCTCGTAATGGGCCAAGCCTCCTGGCCCAAGTCTAGCCGTAAGGGTATAGGGGTTTCATGATCAATGTGACATAAATAATATAGAGCATTAAACAATAAACAATGAGTTTCTTAACACAACAAGATTCATCACCCTTAATGTAAGAATCCCCAAGGCCGCTCGTGACCGTGAGCACGGCTAGTATACCAGTTTATTAAACACTCTACAGAAGTCGTACATCTTTACCCATGAGACATGATTTACCCTTTCGCCCAAGGTAGCTAACCTCTTAACCCCCTTCCAAGGGAGGCCGGCAAGGTTCACTATGAAGTCTTTCAATGGTTCGTCTAACAAGTTAGCGCCGCTTGGTTTTGGTAGTCAGTCCGTGTGATTCTACCCCGCAGGGAATCCACGGTCTGCTATCCCCCATTTGCGCCACACGGGTAACCACTAACCAGCTAAAAAAATTACTCATACTTGACTAAAGCCAGAGCCATCATAGCCCTCTTGGTTGCACTTTCATCCCGGTAATCACTTACGAATAAATCCTCAAGTTGCTAAAAAGTCATTATTATCATTTGTTGCTTTATATTAATCTAGTCATAAGATCATGGTCATAGAATTAAAACCCAAATGCTATACTTGGCTTGATCCAATTGCTCCTACTGGTCCTGCTGCCCCTCGGAGTAAACGGATCACACACGGTCACGTCACCGTCTGCGCTCAATCGACACCACACAACAACACACATCCAAGTTCCAAACATACAAGCAAACAATCCTTTAATTAGAACAGTACACCAACAGATAAAAAAACAAAATAAAATATCTAAAAACAGAACGTACGTTTTGCTACGATCACATGAATACGAAGATCACGAAAATCGGAGCTTAAACGACAAAGTTACGAATTTACAGCGATTTTCTATAGCAATTTAATTAATTAAACCTAAGCCTAAAAATAAAAAGTTTCAAACTACAGTAACAGTGGTACTAACATGTAGAGAATTTAATTATGAATCTAACGCAATTTGAACGGGTCAAATCGGAGCTAAAACGAATATTTTATGGCCAAAACAATGCAGGGGCAAATCTGTAAATTTCTGAAAGCGCGTTTTGACCTAAACCGATGGAGTTTACGCTTCCTAATCAGCAAGGTGCAATTCTAACGAATACGCTAAGGACTGCGGGTACAAATACTAAGTTCTAGGTGGTTTCTTTAACAAAAAGGAACCCGAAGGGGTATCGGGCGCTCTGGATCGTTGGATTGGATTTCAACGGCTGAGATGAGAAGAAAAAAAATGAGAGAGAGGGGGGAGAGCGCGGCTGCCGGAGCAGGGAGAGGACGCGGCGGAGCTCCATTGCCGGCGGCGAGGAGCTCGCCGGAGTAGGTCTCCCGAGCGCTACAGGGCTCGGTTTCCAATTCCGAATGCACCGGGCGAAAGAGGAAGTGAAGGCGAGTCCAACTAAGGCCCTAGCGCGGCCGGGGGGCGCCCGAGTGGCACGCTCCATGGCCGGAGCACACGGCTAGCACGGATGAGCGCTTCGTTTCGTGAGGAAATTAGACGAGGACGAAGCGGAGGAAGAGGGGAGCTCACCAGCGCGAAGAAGCGGGCGAGAAAGGCTCGATTCGATGGATTTCACGTGGAGGTCGCCGGCGGCGCTTTGGCGATGCTTCTCAGAGCCCACGCGAGTGGAGAAGGAGCGAGGGGAAAGGAATGGGAGGGGGAGGACAGTTTGGCGCGGCTCTGCCCACTTTAACGCGAGGCGCGGGGGAGAGAGGAGGGTCGTGGGGGAGCGGGGGCCGGCTCAGGTTGCGGTTCCAGTAGGGGGAGAGGGAGGGAGCAGGGGCGGGCGGTGCGAGAGAGGGGAAGGGAAAGGAGGTCGGCTGGGCCCGGCCCAGGAAGGAGAAAGGGGGAGAGGGCGCGGGGGGGGGGGGGACTGGGCCAAAAGGCCGAAAGAAGAAGAGGAGGGGGAGGAAAAGAATTTCAATTTTCTTTTTCAAACACATTTTCCAATAGCATTTCTTTTTCTTCAAAAAAATTCTTGAGCAAAAGACATTTTGTTTTCTTAACAAACATCACAATAAAATGCACCAGCATGCATGCAACAAAAATATTATTCTAAACTTAAACTTAATTTTAATTTCCCAAAATTTATTTACTTTTCCTATATTTTGATGCTCACAAAATTGACTCAATAAATTAAATTCAACTATTTAAAACAAGAGAATTTTTAGGGTGTTACATTCTAATATTTTTCTAAAATCTTATATATCTCTCTTGTAGTTTCATAAACTATAAGAGAGAGATGTAAAATTTGTAAATAAATTTGTTTTGGCTTTGTCAAATAAAAAAATGATCAAAATAAATGTTGTAGATCATGAGAATTTATACAACTTTGTAGTTAAAAACTTTTTGATTTGAATTCGTTAAGGCCTTCAAAATTCGATTTGAAATTTCCTTTGCCGAGTGTTTTATGTTTGACACTCGGCAAAGAAGGTCTTTGCCGAGTGTCGACGAAAAACACTCGGCAAAGAATTTTCAAATTTAAGAAATTCAAATATAGTTTGTGCATGATAAGATGATTTCAAAACAAAAAGTTATCAACTACAAAGTTTCATAATTTTTTGTGATCTACAAAGTTTATTTAGAGAGTTTTTTCATCCGAGGTTGTTTAAAAAAATCAAAATTTAAAATTTTCAATTAAAACGTAGTTTTGCATGACAAGATGAACTCAAATAAAAAGGTTGCCAAATACAAAATTTCATAACTTCTCAAGATCTACAGAGTTTATTTAGGTTATTTTGTCATATGTTCATCCGACATGGTGATTTTAATATTTCTCTAAAATCGTATATATCTCTCTTGTAGTTTCATAAACTATAAGAGAGATGTAAAATTTGTAAATAAATTTATGTTGGCTTTGTCAGATAAAGAAATGATCAAAATAAATGTTGTAGATCTTGAGAAGTTATACAACTTTGTAGTTAAAAACTTTTTGATTTGAATTTGTTTAGGCCTTCAAAATTCGATTTGAAATTTTCTTTGCCGAGTGTTTTATTTTTAACAGTGGGCCAAGAAGGTCTTTGCCGAGTGTCAAAGAAAAACACTAGGCAAAGCATTTTCAAATTTAAGAAATTCAAATTTAGTTTTTGTATGGCAAGATGATTTCAAAACAAAAAATTATCAACTACAAAGTTTCATAACTTTTTGAGATCTACAAAGTTTATTTAGAGAGTTTTTCCATCCGAGGTTGTTTAAAACAAATCAAAATTTAAAATTTTCAATTAAAAACGCGGTTTTGCATGACAAGATGAACTCAAATAAAAAAGTTGCCAAATACAAAATTTCATAACTTCTCAAGATCTACAGAGTTTATTTAGGTTATTTTGTCATATGTTCATCCGACATGGTGATTCTAATATTTTTCTAAAATCTTATATATCTCTCTTGTAGTTTCATAAACTATAAGAGAGAGATGTAAAATTTGTAAATAAATTTATTTTGGCTTTGTCAAATAAAGAAATGATCAAAATAAATGTTGTAGATCTTGAGAAGTTATACAACTTTGTAGTTAAAAACTTTTTAATTTGAATTCGTCTAGGCCTTCAAAATTTGATTTGAAATTTTCCTTGCCGAGTGTTTTATTTTTGACACTCGGCAAAGAAGGTCTTTGCCGAGTGTCAAAGAAAAACACTCGGCAAAGAATTTTAAAATTTAAGAAATTCAAATATAGTTTTTGCATGACAAGATGATTTCGAAACAAATAGTTATCAACTATAAAGTTTCATAACTTTTTCAGATCTACAAAGTTTATTTAGAGAGTATTCCATCCGAGGTTGTTTAAAAAAAATCAAAATTTAAAATTTTCAATTAAAAACGTGGTTTTCCATGACAAGATGAACTCAAATAAAAAAGTTGCCAAATACAAAATTTCATAACTTCTCAAGATCTACATAGTTTATTTAGGTTATTTTGTCATATGTTCATCCGACATGGTGATTCTAATATTTTTCTAAAATCTTATATATCTGTCTTGTAGTTTCATAAACTATAAGAGAGAGATGTAAAATTTATAAATAAATTTGTTTTGGTTTTGTCAAATAAAGAAATGATCAAAGTAAATGTTGTAGATCTTGAGAATTTATACAACTTTGTAGTTAAAAACTTTTTGATTTGAATTCGTTAAGGCCTTCAAAATTCGATTTGAAATTTTCTTTGCCGAGTGTTTTATTTTTGACACTCGGCAAAAAAGGTCTTTTCCGAGTGTCAAAGAAAAACACTCGACAAAGAATTTTCAAATTTAAGAAATTCAAATGTAGTTTTTGCATGACAAGATGATTTCAAAACAAATTGTTATCGACTACAAAGTTTCATAACTTTTTGAGATCTACAAAGTTTATTTAGAGAGTTTTTCCATCCGAGGTTGCTTAAAACAAATCAAAATTTAAAATTTTCAATTAAAAACGCGGTTTTGCATGATAAGTGTTGACACTAGCTAACACCACTTAGATACTAGGTTGTCATCCCTAGCGTGGCGCCAGAGTGTACAAAGGTATTTATAAATGTAAAGGCTCTCTAGAAAATAATCTATTCTATCCGCAAGCGCATAGATAAAACACCTCATTGTAGCATTTCACCAGGATAAGTATTCCAGGTATCGTTATTTATAATTTTGCTCAAGGGATCTCAAGAAGATGAAATTAAATCAAAGGGGCAAAATCTATCAAGGCATAAACTAGAGATAAACTTGCAAGAACATGATTACTAATGATAAACTCGTCACACAGTCACATACTTTAGCAGAGGGTAAACCATAAAGATAATGATAATGAATTATAAGTTCATGGGTAGATAACACAGCGATTAGAAAATAGACTACTCCTCATATATGTAGGTGATGTTGGATTACCTAGAGAATGGATTCTAAGTTATCTACTAACTACTAAGTCATAATCTACTCTAGTTATCTACAAGATCATATATAGCATAAAAGACTCTTCATTCATGTATAAGGAACATTCATAAAGTAAATCAGAGCATCGCATGACTTACTCCACAATACCGGTTCTGCCTGTCCTATCAACGGAGGGTGGACTATATAAGAATCAACGAAGCTGTCACTATCGCGAACTACCACACAACCCGGCCAATAGGATACATTTGCAGATAAATAACATCTAAGCACCACGCTCAAATATGATCTATCACCTAACTCCCTCGCGTCAAGAGCTAAGCGATTTGCAAACTTATACATAAACTCATTATCAATTAGAACTATATCAAATATAGAACTAGAGCAAACTAAGAACATAATAATTAGAGACATAATGCAATTAGAAGAAAGAATTAGAGAAAGATATGAATAATACCAATCTTTATTACCCAAGATCCGAATCGAGAGCGTAGTGCTCTACTTCTCTAATTGCTATCTAATCAACCTCTAAACTTGAAGGATTAGGGAGTAGCTAATTCTAATTCTCTGTGGGAGAGAAGCTCTAAACCCTAACTTTGATGGCTACCTCTTAATATTGATTTCTCCTCTCTCATCCAGGGGCCAGGGGGTCTGGTTTTATCGTCCCCTCAAGTGAACGTGAGCCATTGGATCAAACCGACATAGATTATATGGTTTAGATTGATCCTTTAGGTCGGTGGAGCGTAGTCCCGAAGCAGAGTCCTGATTGGACTGCTACCCTGGGCGGCCGCCCAAGGGGGGTGGGCGGGCGCCCTGCCCCCGAGCCCGAATCCCTTCTCGTTCGTTCCCGTGGCTTCTGCATTCTTCTAGATTGAGGAAAATTGCGCGGCACGTAATTATCTCGTTGTAAACATGACATGTGGGCCTTCTCTCCATATTTTCTGATAAACCCCTGCAGAAATAGATAAACACCAAAACTCGTGGAATTCTGTCAGATAAAACCCTAATTCTAGATGTTTGTTTCATATTGATCCTTTTTCATGTTTATTTGATTATTAATTTTAGTACTTAAGGACCGTCAACAAACTCCCCCAAGCTTACCCTTTGCTCGTCCCTGAGCAAACAGCTAAACTCAGACGGATCAGGAGTTGCTTCGATGTTTTCTTTCCTGACAGGCACACATGCTTTTACATAAAATTCTTCCAGATTAGAGTGAAGTGTTATGGAGTTTAGAACCTGCACTTAAGTATTAAGTAATCAAAAGACAAAATAGTTAAGTCAAGCACTATCCCTCCTGTCTATACTTCACCTTTGTTCTAGAGTTTTTTATAAGTTTTCAAAATAAAACTCAGAGTTCCCAGCAATGATTCTCTCAAGTCTCTCTATATGTGGTATTTGTGGATCCTTACCATAATGTCACTTACCTATAGCTAATGGAATATTTAAGTGGAGCTCATAGGAGTGAAAAACAGCTCATACATATATTGTCTAATTGAGCCATGGATCCAAAGGAACTCAGCATATAATTAAATCAAGATGTGCATGTGTGGTGGAGTAAATGATAGTGATGGTGAAAATGTATAAGTGTTAATAAAACTTAGTTCTCATTGCTCCTCATATTGCTATCTCTCCTCTTCTTTGATCTTTGCTTTTGGAAAACATGGGCTATCTTTTCTTTCTTTTTTCTCTTTTTTTTCAGGTGGGTGGTAGATACCCCTAATTCTACTGTCGGACACTTGTCCATTTTTTCCGCTCAAGTGGGCATCTTTGTACCCCTAATTCTACTTCGGACACTTGTCCATTTTTACCTCTCGTCTCACTCTTTTTTTTCTTTATCGAGGTTCCGGGCACTTGCCCCTTTTTATTTCCTCGCATATTTTTGCATAACCCATGCCTCTTCTGCATTGAATCTTTTTAGAGAGAGAGAATAATAATATTCGGGACAGTGAGTAAAAATATTTTTAGCAATTTTAATGATTAATGATGGATGCTGTGGTCGATGTGTGCAAGTGAATATCTTAATTTAACCACATGAAAAGCTCCTAAGGGTCTACACAGCTCGATCAAACTCAATGTGAATATAGTAAAAGATGTTATAGGAAGTATGGCTGTGGTAGGTAGTTTTGTATGCTAGGAACTCATCATGTGATTTGTAAGTTTTCAAAATAAATCTCCAGAACTTAGTGTAGTAGAAACAGGATAAACAGTAGCTCAACTTTATATCATGCCTTTCTCTTACCTAGACTTTAGTTTTATGCTTCCCAAAGATAGTAATTTTAGTTTTAGTAATTCCTGGAAGAATTCTAATATAAAAGCTAGGTACTTGTAAGTAAGCAAACAGAGCAATTGTTCATCATTTCCATCATGCATCTTTTTGGTCTTTATATATATATATTTTTAGAGATTAAACTTAGCAGAAAAATAAAGCACACTTATCTACACACTCTTTTTATTTTATTTTCATGTTTATTAAAATGCAGTAAATTAAAGCAAGAAAATATTTATTTGGTTTTCTAAATTTTTTTTCTCCTTAAGATAAAATAGAAAAGAATAAATAAGAAGAGTAAATAGAAACTTACTTGATAAATTGGGGAGGAACTCCCCCAAGCTAGATGTTGCCGTCGGTCTTACCCGATGTTCCAGAACCGCATCATGGTTGTAATGTTGTCGTTCATTGTTGTTGTATCTTGTCTCAGCTCTTCTACTGCAGCTACATGGTCCTGGTTCCATTTTTGTTGTTCTTCCAGGAGTCTTCCATGTTCTGCTTGCGTATTCTGGATGTCGAGGAGGGTGTTGTCGGTACGAGTGAAGAAAGCACCGGCCTCTTGATAGTAGTCATTTGTGAAAGCGTAGGAGGCGTCGGAGTATCGTCCTGCATCAAATTGGGGCGGAGGTCTGGATCCTGAAGCTCCGTATGGATCAGTGGAGTACCTGCCCGTATGAAAAGGCGGGTTTGTCCACTGGTGATCTTGGCTCTCCGGCCATGTCTCTTCTGTTGGCTCTTGTGGTTGCGCATGTCGAGCCCATGGGTCTCGAAGGACTCAAGGGTTGTAATCACAATAATGCAGGTGCACTGCTTCTTCAGGGTCAGCTCCATACCAGGTGCGTTCTCGGTGAGTGGTTATCCTTTCGGAAGCCACTCGCTGTGGAGTTCTCTGGTTCACTGGTGTTGCTGCAATCTCAATCAAAAAGTTTTGCACAATGTAGAGGCCAAGGTTCGGGTTAGGTAACCGAATCTTGCCTTTATCATCATATAGCATATACATTACATTTCCCTCTTTCTTTAACATCCGAGCTTGTCTAAATGTGTCATAGCCATGATAAATTCTTAATTCTTCTATGAAATCCAACGATGAGTTTTCTAGTAAGTGAAGATTAGAAGCTAGACGAGCGATAAGTGAAGTACATCCTACTGGTCCCTGAAGACTAGGTATACTAAGCCAATGTGAAACTAATAGTGTAACAGGTGAAGTGGGTATTTTACTAATAGCAGCATATAAAAGTTGTAAATCTCCTACTCTTACTTTCCTAATATCATTACGATAGAAAAGATTGTACCCAAGCCATTTGTGGAACATCCTAAGAGTAGGGTGTTCCATGTCACTGGTTCGGGCTTGACTGTAAAAATTATCTCTAGATATTTCTCTCCAAAACTGGTGTCTCTCAAAATTGGGTAAATCGGAGTCAATGTTCAGGATGCATCTTGAAGAGAAACCAAGATGGTCGCTCAGTTCTCTCCAAGATAACATAATTTCTTGTTTAAACATCCGAAAAACAATTCTCCCCTCATAGTATTGTAAAGTGCAAAGAAATTCGAGGGTGAGAAGACGAGAACCCAGCTCAGTTATATTCCAAAAATTTATCCAACCTAACATCTGGAAAATTAAGTCAAATTCAGTGTCCATACCTGTTTCTTGTAGTAAGATTGGATCGATAGTAGGGGTGTGAATGAAATCTTTGTTCTTCAATTGCTGATAGACTTCCTTCTCTCTTCGGGTCTTCAGTCCAAGGTCTCCTATCTTGAGAAGGACCTTAACTTGCTGACCTGATGAAGATGATGGAGCTTGTGTGGGTGTCGGGTCGACGCTCATCTCTTATGGCTGTGAGGAGTGTCGAGCTCAACTCCTTGTACCAATGTTCTTGAGAGCTCTTCCTGCATTCTTCACCTTCTTAAACATCCTGTAAACAAAAATTGGAGAAAAAAAAACACAACTAGTGGAAAATGTGAGAGAAAATGTTAGTGGTCAGCTATCCGGAGTGTCAGTAGTCCAGGGGTTAATCGTTCAAGATAAATTTCTATTTTGGTAGAGCTTCCCCTAAACAACTTTTACTTCCGCTTAGACAACGGGATCACTACTTGCTAGGTGATAATCACTCTCTCAAAAGAACTCCCAACCTTCTCTTCCACTCTTCTCTTTCTCTCTACTCTTTTCTCTTCACTACAAGAACTCCTTCTCGAGAAACTGAGGCTTGTGTGGTTTTCTGGAGTGTTTGTGTGAAGAGAAGGGGAGCTGGAGGTGGCCTTTTATAGGAGGAAGAGGGAGCAGGGCGGGCGCCCTTGGTAGGTGGGCGGGCGCCCACTCCTGGTGTCCATCCTGGGTGTGCCTCCTCCACTTGCTTCCTTGCTTTGATCTCACGCAGAATAATGTTGTGTGGTGGTTGTTTGAGTGGAAACATATTGGTGGATGAAATTATGTGATGGGATGCATGTGAGGTGTGGTGTATGGCATGTGGGACCCAAGGAGTGTGGGTCATGCTTCTAGAAGATTAATATAATTAAATATAATGCAGGAAAATCTATTAAAACTTAATTAAAATGATAATGGAAAATATTTTTGTGCCTCCACAATAATTAATAAATATGGGTTGTTACACACCACGAATATTATTTATACGGGGCTTTTTTGATTATTATAATAATGCCATGACTAATGCAAGAATTAATTATTCAAGAATTTAAATATGAGAAAATTAATAATGCGGATAATTACCGATTTACCTCCCGTTGAGGGTTTGGGATTTTTAGGTCCCCCAAGCTGGACCTCCAATTCTTTTAATCTTCAATTACCTTCCTCTGGAGATGGTGTCTCCAGTGGTTCTTCATGAACTTCCTTCACTGTAGAGTCTCTCTCTGGTCTGGGTTTGAATGTGAAGTGTTCTTCTTGACCGTTTATGTTGAACTTGATTTCTCCTTTTCCGACATCAATGTGGGCATTGGCAGTGCTCATAAATGGCCTTCCAAGGATGATGGACACTTTTGAGTCAGGACTCATGTCTAATACTACGAAGTCTACTGGCACCAGGAAATCTCTGATCTTGACTGGAATGTTCTCGGTGATGCCCAACGGGTGTCGAACCGATTGATCCGCTAGTTGTAGGCACATTGATGTTGGTTCTAGGGTCGCATGCTCAAGCTTTTTGTAGACTGATGCTGGCATCACACTGACACTTGCTCAAAGTGCATTGTTGAAGTGTTGGTTTCCGATCGAGCAATCAATAGTGGGACATCCATGATCTTCCTTCTTCTTTGGTGGTTTATTGAGGATGGCCGCACTACATTCTTCTGTCAGCTTGATAACCTCAGTGGTGGGCAGTGGCCTCTTCTTGTTAAGAATATCTCTGATGTACTTTGCATATGTAGGTACCTGTATGGCATCGAGCAGAGGTATGTTGACATATAATTTCTGAATGACCTCTACAAACTTACCAAACTGCTCATCCGACTGCAGTCCTCTGTTTCTTCTGGGAAATGGCAAATAGTTGGTGTCGTAAAAATCTTTCCTCATTTCTCCAGTTCTTGGTGGTTGGAGCAGGTCTTCTGCTTCAACTGGGCTTTCTTCTTCTATCACTGCTGGTTGCACTGGTGCTAATGTTCTTTGTTTCTCTTTTGGGTATGGTGGATCTCTGGTAGCTTTGCCTCCTCTAGTAGTTATATTCTTTACCTGCTCAAGGTTAGTAGCAACAGGCAGTGCAGCAGCTAATTTTATTAATTTAAGCTCTACCCTTTTATTAAGAGTGTTTTGCTCATCAAAGGCAGTTAGTAGAAAATCCATTTTATTGTATATATCTTTTAGAGATGATTCATTTGTATCTAGCCTTTGTTTAACTTCATCATTAATTTTGGTTTGTTGAGCAATTATCTCTTTTAATGAAAGTTGTTTGACAGTATTACCTGAATTCATACCTTTGCTATTGGGTTGACTCGAAGTTGGTTGATATTTGTATGCTGTCTCAATGGCCCTTTGATCTTCTTTGAACTTGGCCCTCTGGTCAATCCAATGGAGCAAATTTTCCATCTTAGTTGATAATGCATTTACTTCTTCTGGTATTTCTTCAGTTTGATGACATTGTTGAGCTTTATCTTGGAACCAGCTTTGGTTTTCTGCTATCTTATCCAAAAGTATCTCTGCTTTTCCAGTTGTAAGCTCCAAGAATGATCCTTTTGCAGATACATCTAGGCACTCACGAGCCTTCTGGGTTAATCCATGGTAGAAGGTCTGCATAAGTAACCATGTGGCCATTCCATGGTGAGGACAATCTGATATGTATCCTTGAAAACGCTCCCATGCTTCTGAAATGGCTTCTATCTTCTGTTGTTGGAAACTGACAATATTTCCTCTTAAGGCAGTTGTTTTGCCTATAGGGAAAAACTTTGATAGAAAGGCATCTGACAAGTTCGTCCAGTTGTTGATGTTATCTTGATGAGTGTAGAACCACTTCCTCGCTTTTCCTTCTAGTGAGAATGGAAAAAGACGAAGTAGTATGACATCTTTGTCAACTCCATTGATGTGGATTGTGCTTCCAATCTCTAAGAAATTCTGCAAGTGTGCACTAGCATATTCATGTGCCTTTCCACTGAATTGTGTAGCTTGCACCAAATTGATGAGGCTTGACTTGAGCTCAAACTCGGGTATTCCTTCTTCTACTGCAAATCTTGGACCGGTTGGAATGTTGTCAAGACTTGGAGCAGAGAATTCTTGCAAGGTCTTTTATGCCATAGCTTCAGCAATTGGTAGCTAGCTTCTTCTTCTCTTGATTGCTTTGGTTCTGATGATGAAGAGTTGAATGTACCCAAAGTCAATCCTGTTATACCCTGTATAAAAATATAAACATAGAAAAACAACAGGGTGAACCTGCCAAAGCAGAGGTGCCTTGTTACGATTTCTCACTTAGTAGCTGTTTTTATGCAATTATTTCTCTATAGTCTAGTCTAATATTTTATATGAATAACCTTGATTGATTTTCTGGCTTTCCTAGGCATTACCCTTTTGTTCCCTTTTATGACTTATTCCTGAGACTCGTATAAATTCCTATAAGTTCCCCGGCAACGGCGCCAGAAATGCTTGTTGCCACTAGCTAACACCACTTAGATACTAGGTTGTCATCCCTAGCATGGCGCCAGAGTGTACAAAGGTATTTATAAATGTAAAGGCTCTCTAGAAAATAATCTATTCTATCCGCAAGCGCACAGATAAAACACCTCATTGTAGCATTTCACCAGGATAAGTATTTCAGGTATCGTTATTTATAATTTTGCTCAAGGGATCTCAAGAAGATGAAATTAAATCAAAGGGGCAAAATCTATCAAGGCATAAACTAGAGATAAACTTGCAAGAACATGATTACTAATGAGAAACTCGTCACACAGTCACTTACTTTAGCAGGGGGTAAACCATAAAGATAATGATAATGAATTATAAGTTCATGGGTAGATAACACCGCGATTAGAAAATAGACTACTCCTCATATATGTAGGTGATGTCGGATTAGCTAGAGAATGGATTCTAAGTTATCTACTAACTACTAAGTCATAATCTACTCTAGTTATCTACAAGATCATATATAGCATAAAAGACTCTTCATTCATGTATAAGGAACATTGATAAAGTAAATCAGAGCATCGCATGACTTACTCCACAATACCGGTTCTGCCTGTCCTATCAACGGAGGGTGGACTATATAAGAATCAACGAAGCTGTCACTATCGCGAACTACCACACGACCCGGCCAATAGGATACATTTGCAGATAAATAACATCTAAGCACCACGCTCACATGTGATCTGTCACCTAACTCCCTCGCGTCAAGAGCTAAGCGGTTTGCAAACTTATACAAAAACTCATTATCAATTAGAACTATATCAAATATAGAACTAGAGCAAACTAAGAACATAATAATTAGAGACATAATGCAATTAGAATAAAGAATTAGAGAAAGATATGAATAATACCAATCTTTATTACCGAAGATACGAATCCAGAGCGTAGTGCTCTACTTCTCTAATTGCTATCTAATCAACCTCTAAACTTGAAGGATTAGGGAGTAGCTAATTCTAATTCTCTGTGGGAGAGAAGCTCTAAACCCTAACTTTGATGGCTACCTCTGAATATTGATTTCTCCTCTCTCCTCCATGGGCCAGGGGGTCTGGTTTTATAGTCCTCTCAAGTGAACGTGAGCCATTGGATCAAACCGACATAGATTGTATGGTTTAGATTGATCCTTTAGGTCGGTGGAGCGTAGTCCCGAAGCAGAGTCCTGATTGGACTCCTACCCTGGGCGGGCGCCCAAGGGGGGGTGGGCGGGCGCCCTGCCCCCGAGCCCGAATCCCTTCTCGTTCGTTCCCGTGGCTTCTGGATTCTTGTAGATTGAGGAAAATTGCGCGGCACGTAATTATCTCGTTGTAAACATGACATGTGGGCCTTCTCTCCATATTTTCTGATAAACTATAAGAGAGAGATGTAAAATTTGTAAATAAATTTGTTTTGGCTCTGTCAGATAAAGAAATGATCAAAATAAATGTTGTAGATCTTGAGAAGTTATACAACTTTGTAGATAAAAACTTTTTGATTTAAATTCGTTTAGGCCTTCAAAATTCGATTTGAAATTTTCTTTGCCGAGTGTCGAAGAAAAACACTCCTCGAAAAATTTTTGACACTCGGCAAAGAAAGTCTTTGCCGAGTGTCGAAGAAAAACACTCCTCGAAAAATTTTCAAATTTAAGAAATTCAAATGTAGTTTTTGCATGACAAGATGATTTCAAAACAAAAAGTTATCAACTACAAAGTTTCATAACTTTTTGAGCTCTACAAAGTTTATTTTGTGTGTTTTTCCATCCGAGGTTGTTTAAAACAAATCAAAATTTGAAATTTTCAATTAAAAACGCGGTTTTGCACGACAAGATGAACTCAAATAAAAAAGTTTCCAAATACAAAATTTCATAACTTCTCAAGATCTACAGAGTTTATTTAGGTTATTTTGTCATATGTTCATCCGACATTTACATTGTAATATTTTTCTAAAATCTTATATATCTCTCTTGTAGTTTCATAAACTGTAAGAGAGAGATGTAAAATTTGTAAATAAATTTGTTTTGGCTTTGTCAGATAAAGAAATGATCAAAATAAATGTTGTAGATCTCGAGAAGTTATACAACTTTGTAGATAAAAACTTTTTGATTTGAATTCGTTTAGGCCTTCAAAATTCGATTTGAAATTTTCTTTGCCGAGTGTTTTATTTTGGACACTCGGCAAAGAAGGTCTTTGCCGAGTGTCAAAGAAAAACACTCGGCAAAGAATTTTCAAATTTAAGTAATTCAAATGTAGTTTTTGCATGACAAGATGATTTCAAAACAAAAAGTTATCGACTACAAAGTTTATTTAGAGAGTTTTTCCATCTGAGGTTGTTTAAAACAAATCAAAATTTAAAATTTTCAACTAAAAACGCGGTTTTGCATGACAAGATGAACTCAAATAAAAAAGTTGCCAAGTATAAAATTTCATAACTTCTCAAGATCTACAGAGTTTATTTAGATTATTTTGTCATATGTTCATCCGACATGGTGATTCTAATATTTTTCTCAAATCTTATATATCTCTCTTGTAGTTTCATAAACTATAAGATAGAGATATAAAATTTGTAAATAAATTTGTTTTGGCTTTGTCAAATAAAGAAATGATCAAAGTAAATGTTGTAGATCTTTAGAATTTATACAACTTTGTAGTTAAAAACTTTTTGATTTGAATTCGTTAAGACCTTCAAAATTCGATTTGAAATTTTCTTTGCCGAGTGTTTTATTTTTGACACTCGGCAAAGAAGGTCTTTGCCGAGTGTCGAAGAAAAACACTCGGCAAAGAATTTTCAAATTAAATAAATTCAAATGTTGTGTTTGCATGACAAGATGATTTCAAAACAAAAAGTTATCAACTACATAGTTTCATAACTTTTTTAGATCTAGAAAGTTTATTTAGAGAGTTTTTCCATCCGAGGTTGTTTAAAACAAATCAAAATTTAAAATTTTCAATTAAAAACGCGGTTTTGCATGACAAGATGAACTCAAATAAAAAAGTTGCCAAATACAAAATTTCATAACTTCCCAAGATCTACAGAGTTTATTTAGGTTATTTTGTCATATGTTCATCCGACATGGTGATTCTAATATTTTTCTCAAATCTTATATATCTCTCTTGTAGTTTCATAAACTATAAGATAGAGATGTAAAATTTGTAAATAAATTTGTTTTGGCTTTGTCAAATAAAGAAATGATCAAAGTAAATGTTGTAGATTTTGAAAATTTATATAACTTTGTAGTTAAAAACTTTTTGATTTGAATTCGTTAAGGCCTTCAAAATTTGATTTGAAACTTTCTTTGCCGAGTGTTTTATTTTTGACACTCGGCAAAGAAGGTCTTTGCCGAGTGTCGAAGAAAAACACTCGGCAAAGAATTTTCAAATTAAAGAAATTCAAATGTTGTGTTTGCATGACAAGATGATTTCAAAACAAAAAGTTATCAACTACATAGTTTCATAACTTTTTTAGATCTAGAAAGTTTATTTAGAGAGTTTTTCCATCCGAGGTTGTTTAAAACAAATCAAAATTTAAAATTTTCAATTAAAAACGCGGTTTTGCATGACAAGATGAACTCAAATAAAAAAGTTGCCAAATACAAAATTTCATAACTTCCCAAGATCTACAGAGTTTATTTAGGTTATTTTGTCATATGTTCATCCGACATGGTGATTCTAATATTTTTCTCAAATCTTATATATCTCTCTTGTAGTTTCATAAACTATAAGATAGAGATGTAAAATTTGTAAATAAATTTGTTTTGGCTTTGTCAAATAAAGAAATGATCAAAGTAAATGTTGTAGATTTTGAAAATTTATATAACTTTGTAGTTAAAAACTTTTTGATTTGAATTCGTTAAGGCCTTCAAAATTTGATTTGAAACTTTCTTTGCCGAGTGTTTTATTTTTGACACTCGGCAAAGAAGGTCTTTGCCGAGTGTCAAAGAAAAACACTAGGCAAAGAATTTTCAAATTTAAGAAATTCAAATGTTGTGTTTGCATGACAAGATGATTTCAAAACAAAAAGTTATCGACTACAAAGTTTCATAACTTTTTAAGATCTACAAAGTTTATTTAGAGAGTTTTTCCATCTGAGGTTGTTTAAAACAAATCAAAATTTAAAATTTTCAATTAAAAACGCGGTTTTGCATGACAAGATGAACTCAAATAAAAAAGTTGCCAAGTACAAAATTTCATAACTTCTCAAGATCTACAGAGTTTATTTAGGTTATTTTGTCATATGTTCATCCGACATGGTGAATCTAATATTTTTCTCAAATCTTATATATCTCTCTTGTAGTTTCATAAACTATAAGATAGAGATGTAGAATTTGTAAATAAATTTGTTTTGGCTTTGTCAAATAAAGAAATGATCAAAGTAAATGTTGTAGATCTTGAGAATTTATACAACTTTGTAGTTAAAAACTTTTTGATTTGAATTCGTTAAGGCCTTCAAAATTCGATTTGAAATTTTCTTTGCCGAGTGTTTTATTTTTGACACTCGGCAAAGAAGGTCTTTGCCGAGTGTCGAAGAAAAACACTCGGCAAAGAATTTTCAAATTAAAGAAATTCAAATATTGTGTTTGCATGACAAGATGATTTCAAAACAAAAAGTCATCAACTACAAAGTTTCATAACTTTTTTAGATCTACAAAGTTTATTTAGAGAGTTTTTCCATCCGATGTTGTTTAAAACAAATCAAAATTTAAAATTTTCAATTAAAAACGCGGTTTTGCATGACAAGATGAACTCAAATAAAAAAGTTACCAAATACAAAATTTCATAACTTCTCAAGAGTTTATTTAGGTTATTTTGTCATATGATCATCCGACATGGTGATTCTAATATTTTTCTCAAATCTTATATATCTCTCTTGTAGTTTCATAAACTATAAGATAGAGATGTAAAATTTGAAAATAAATTTGTTTTGGCTTTGTCAAATAAAGAAATGATCAAAGTAAATGTTGTAGATCTTGAAAATTTATATAACTTTGTAGTTAAAAACTTTTTGATTTGAATTCGTTAAGGCCTTCAAAATTCGATTTGAAACTTTCTTTGCCGAGTGTTTTATTTTTGACACTCGGCAAAGAAGGTCTTTACCGAGTGTCACGGAAAAACACTCGACAAAGAATTTTTAAATTTAAGAAATTCAAATGTAGTATTTGCATGACAAGATGATTTCAAAACAAAAAGTTATCAACTACAAAGTTTCATAACTTTTTTAGATCTACAAAGTTTATTTAGAGAGTTTTTCCATCCGAGGTGGTTTAAAACAAATCAAAATTTAAAATTTTCAATTAAAAACGCGGTTTTGCATGACAAGATGAACTCAAATAAAAAGGTTGCCAAATACAAAATTTCATAACTTCTCAAGATCTACAGAGTTTATTTAGGTTATTTTGTCATATGTTCATCCGACATGATGATTCTAATATTTTTCTAAAATCTTATATATCTCTCTTGTAGTTTCATAAACTATAAGAGAGAGATGTAAAATTTGTAATTAAATTTGTTTTGGCTCTGTCAGATAAAGAAATGATCAAAATAAATGTTGTAGATCTTGAGAAGTTATACAACTTTGTAGATAAAAACTTTTTAATTTGAATTCGTTTAGGCCTACAAAATTCGATTTGAATTTTTCTTTGGTGAGTGTTTTATTTTTGACACTCGGCAAAGAAAGTCTTTGCCGAGTGTCGAAGAAAAACACTCGGCAAAAAATTTTCAAATTTAAGAAATTCAAATATAGTTTTTGCATGAAAAGATGATTTCAAAACAAAAAGTTATCAACTACAAGGTTTCATAACTTTTTGAGATCTACAAAGATTATTTTGAGAGTTTTTCCATCCGAGGTTGTTTAAAACAAATCAAAATTTAAAATTTTCAATTAAAAACGCGGTTTTGTATGACAAGATGAACTCAAATAAAAAAGTTGCCAAATACAAAATTTCATAACTTCTCAAGATCTACAGAGTTTATTTAGGTTATTTTGTCATATGTTCATCCGACATTTACATTCTAATATTTTTCTAAAATCTTATATATCGCTCTTGTAGTTTCATAAACTATAAGAGAGAGATGTAAAATTTGTAAATAAATTTGTTTTGGCTTTGTCAGATAAAGAAATGATCAAAATAGATGTTGTAGATCTTGAGAAGTTATACAACTTTGTAGATAAAAACTTTTTGATTTGAATTCGTTTAGGCCTTCAAAATTCGATTTGAAATTTTCTTTACCGAGTGTTTTATTTTGGACACTCGGCAAAGAAGGTCTTTGCCGAGTGTCAAAGAAAAACACTAGGCAAAGAATTTTCAAATTTAAGAAATTCAAATGTAGTTTTTGCATGACAAGATGATTTCAAAACAAAAAGTTATCGACTACAAAGTTTCATAACTTTTTTAGATCTACAAAGTTTATTTAGAGAGTTTTTCCATCTGAGGTTGTTTAAAACAAATCAAAATTTAAAATTTTCAATTAAAAACGCGGTTTTGCATGACAAGATGAACTCAAATAAAAAAGTTGCCAAGTACAAAATTTCATAACTTCTCAAGATCTACAGAGTTTATTTAGGTTATTTTGTCATATGTTCATCCGACATGGTGATTCTAATATTTTTCTCAAATCTTATATATCTCTCTTGTAGTTTCATAAACTATAAGATAGAGATGTAAAATTTTAAATAAATTTGTGTTGGCTTTGTCAAATAAAGAAATGATCAAAGTAAATGTTGTAGATCTTGAGAATTTATACAACTTTGTAGTTAAAAACTTTTTGATTTGAATTCGTTAAGGCCTTCAAAATTCGATTTGAAATTTTCTTTCTCGAGTGTTTTATTTTTGACACTCGGCAAAGAAGGTCTTTGCCGATTGTCGAAGAAAAACACTCGGCAAAGAATTTTCAAATTTAAGAAATTCAAATGTTGTGTTTGCATGACAAGATGATTTCAAAACA
>NC_012875.2:13553980-13556729 GCF_000003195.3 Sorghum bicolor | reverse complement strand
TAACTTTTTCAGATCTAGAAAGTTATTTAGAGAGTTTTCCATCTCGAGGTTGTTTAAAAAAATCAAAATTTAAAATTTTCAATTAAAAACGCGGTTTTCATGACAAGATGAACTCAAATAAAAAAGTTGCCAAATACTGAATTTCATAACTTCGCAAGATCCACAAAGTTTATTTAGGTTATTTTGTCATATGTTCATCCGACATGGTGATTCTAATATTTTTCTCAAATCTTATATATCTCTCTTGTAGTTTCATAAACTATAAGATAGAGATGTAAAATTTGTAAGTAAATTTGTTTTGGCTTCGTCAAATAAAGAAATGATCAAACTAAATGTTGTAGATCTTGAAAATTTATATAACTTTGTAGTTAAAAACTTTTTGATTTGAATTCGTTAAGGCCTTCAAAATTCGATTTGAAATTTTCTTTGCAGAGTGTTTTATTTTTGACACTCGACAAAGAAGGTCTTTGCCGAGTGTAACACCCAAAAATTGGATTTTCAAATAATAGGAATTAATTGATTTATTTAAGTATTTTTTTTGTGAGCATTTAAACCTAGCAAATAAAATTATTTTGTGGGGAATAAAATTCATCATAAGGCTAGCAACATGCTTTTGCATTCATGCCGAGACATATTTTATTTTGTGCTGATTTCTGTTGGTTAGAAATAATTTGTGCTTTCAAAATTCTATTTGGAAAGGCTTTGGAAAAAGAAACAGAAAAGAAATAAATAAAAAAAAGGGAGAAAGCTCCTGGAATCCAAGCCGAGGCCCAACTCCCCTCGCCCCCGGCCTGCTCCTTTTCTTTTCCCCTGCGCGAGGCCCAGAACCTCTCCCGAGGCCCACCTTTCCCCGCGGCCCGCGTCTCTCCACTCTCCCTTCCTCTCTGTGACCGACGACCGGGACCCAGCGCCCTCTGGGTGACAGCTTGGGCCCGCGTGTCAGCGCTTTCTCCTCCCTCATCTCGCATCCGATCAGGACTCCTTCCAGGGGGCCGAATCAATCCCGAAAACTCTGGACTTCCTTGCTAAAGGGGGTCAAATCGAGCCCTATAAAGCTCTTCTCTACCGCCGCAGCACCCTTTTCCGCGTCCAAGCCGTCCAAACCGAATCCTAGCCCGTGTACCGCGAGTTTCGGATCTCGCCGGAGATAACCTCCGCCACGCCGAGCACCAAGCCACCCCCGCACCCTCCCGGCTCAAGAAAAACGTCGTGGTGAGTTCGCGAAGTCCTTCTCCATCTCCCGATGTGTTTCCCTTGCTCCGGGATGCACCAGAGCGCGAAAATGAAGAACTCCGGTGAGTTTCCTGCGGGCGGCAATTGCGCCACCGCGCCGGAGCAGGGGGGCCGGCTGGCCGGATCGCCGCCCGTCACCCTGGATGCGCCCGATGCCGCCCGTTTCTAATCCAACGGCCGAAATCAGCCGATACCCCTTCGCCTGGCATATTTGTTAAAGAGTCCCTGAGAAGAGTTACAAATTAACCCGCGGTCCTTTACGTATTTCCCAGTTTACGTGTCTCAAGTCTAAAAGCGTATTTCCGATCGGTTTAGTTCAAAGTACGCTTTCCAGAATTTACAGAAATGCCATTGAAACTGTTTTGGTTATAAAATGCTCATTTTAAGTCCGATTTGACCCATTCAAATTGCGTTAGCTTCGTATTTACATGCTCTACATGTTAGAAATATTAGTTTACTGTTTTGAAACTTTTTAATTTCCTGGTACTATTTAATTAATTATTTCTCTATAGGAAATCTTACAAAATTCATATCTTCCACGTTTTAATTCCGATTTTCGTGAACTTTACGTTTGTGTGATCGTAGCGCTGCGTAGAATATTTTGATAAACTTTTATATTTGTTTTACCACTGATTGGTGTAATGTTCTAATTATATCTTGTTTGCTTTGTGTATGATTGTCTGCATTGGATTGCGTGTTGTTGATTGATGATTGGGATTAGACGGTGAGCCATACGTTGGTGCTCAAGATCAAGCATTTGAAGACCAGTAGGCTCAGGAGAGCTTTGATCAAGGCAAGTATAACTTGGGATTATCCTTGTTACCTATACACAATTAATATAACATTTATCATATGCATGCTATCACCTTGACGACCTTAGCAAAATCATAGATGATTGTTACCTGTATTCCTTGTTACCTATTTGGATATGCATTTGGGTAGTTCTTGCTAGTGCTTGATTATTAATCCATGATCCCTGTGACATGAATATTTGAATATACAATAAACAATAAAATAAGCTTTCTAGCAACTTGAATATAAAGGGTGGAAAGAACTCTGGCTTTTGCTGGATTGATCTTGACCCTCCATAAGGACTTATCCCTTGGCAAAAGCTGGGACAACTCGTACAACCATGAGGGCTATATGGCTCTGGCTTTAGCTTAGTATGAAGAACTTTTCTAGCTTGTTAGCGGTTACCCGAAAGGGCGCTAGTGGGGCTGAACCGACACGGGTATAGTGCGAGCCCCTGTCCCTATGTGTATAGGCTGCGCGTCATTGTGCCATTCGGAAGGGGGGTATCTATATCTGCTCGCGAAGGAAACCTTGCGGCCCTAACTTGTTAGACGAACTTTTGAAAGGCTTCATAGTGATCCCTGCCGACCTCCCTTGGAAGGGGGTTAAGAGACTAGCTACCTCGGGCGAAAGGGTAAATCATGACTCATGGGTAAAGATGTACAACCTCTGTAGAGTGTTAATCTGGTATACTAGCCGTGCCCACGGTCGCCTGACATATGTC
>NC_012875.2:13429846-13553880 GCF_000003195.3 Sorghum bicolor | reverse complement strand
ATTTTTGACACTCGGCAAGAAGGTCTTTACCGAGTGTCACGGAAAAACACTCGACAAAGAATTTTTAAATTTAAGAAATTCAAATGTAGTATTTGCATGACAAGATGATTTCAAAACAAAAAGTTATCAACTACAAAGTTTCATAACTTTTTTAGATCTACAAAGTTTATTTAGAGAGTTTTTCCATCCGAGGTGGTTTAAAACAAATCAAAATTTAAAATTTTCAATTAAAAACGCGGTTTTGCATGACAAGATGAACTCAAATAAAAAGGTTGCCAAATACAAAATTTCATAACTTCTCAAGATCTACAGAGTTTATTTAGGTTATTTTGTCATATGTTCATCCGACATGATGATTCTAATATTTTTCTAAAATCTTATATATCTCTCTTGTAGTTTCATAAACTATAAGAGAGAGATGTAAAATTTGTAATTAAATTTGTTTTGGCTCTGTCAGATAAAGAAATGATCAAAATAAATGTTGTAGATCTTGAGAAGTTATACAACTTTGTAGATAAAAACTTTTTAATTTGAATTCGTTTAGGCCTACAAAATTCGATTTGAATTTTTCTTTGGTGAGTGTTTTATTTTTGACACTCGGCAAAGAAAGTCTTTGCCGAGTGTCGAAGAAAAACACTCGGCAAAAAATTTTCAAATTTAAGAAATTCAAATATAGTTTTTGCATGAAAAGATGATTTCAAAACAAAAAGTTATCAACTACAAGGTTTCATAACTTTTTGAGATCTACAAAGATTATTTTGAGAGTTTTTCCATCCGAGGTTGTTTAAAACAAATCAAAATTTAAAATTTTCAATTAAAAACGCGGTTTTGTATGACAAGATGAACTCAAATAAAAAAGTTGCCAAATACAAAATTTCATAACTTCTCAAGATCTACAGAGTTTATTTAGGTTATTTTGTCATATGTTCATCCGACATTTACATTCTAATATTTTTCTAAAATCTTATATATCGCTCTTGTAGTTTCATAAACTATAAGAGAGATGTAAAATTTGTAAATAAATTTGTTTTGGCTTTGTCAGATAAAGAAATGATCAAAATAGATGTTGTAGATCTTGAGAAGTTATACAACTTTGTAGATAAAAACTTTTTGATTTGAATTCGTTTAGGCCTTCAAAATTCGATTTGAAATTTTCTTTACCGAGTGTTTTATTTTGGACACTCGGCAAAGAAGGTCTTTGCCGAGTGTCAAAGAAAAACACTAGGCAAAGAATTTTCAAATTTAAGAAATTCAAATGTAGTTTTTGCATGACAAGATGATTTCAAAACAAAAAGTTATCGACTACAAAGTTTCATAACTTTTTTAGATCTACAAAGTTTATTTAGAGAGTTTTTCCATCTGAGGTTGTTTAAAACAAATCAAAATTTAAAATTTTCAATTAAAAACGCGGTTTTGCATGACAAGATGAACTCAAATAAAAAAGTTGCCAAATACTGAATTTCATAACTTCGCAAGATCCACAAAGTTTATTTAGGTTATTTTGTCATATGTTCATCCGACATGGTGATTCTAATATTTTTCTCAAATCTTATATATCTCTCTTGTAGTTTCATAAACTATAAGATAGAGATGTAAAATTTGTAAGTAAATTTGTTTTGGCTTCGTCAAATAAAGAAATGATCAAACTAAATGTTGTAGATCTTGAAAATTTATATAACTTTGTAGTTAAAAACTTTTTGATTTGAATTCGTTAAGGCCTTCAAAATTCGATTTGAAATTTTCTTTGCAGAGTGTTTTATTTTTGACACTCGACAAAGAAGGTCTTTGCCGAGTGTAACACCCAAAAATTGGATTTTCAAATAATAGGAATTAATTGATTTATTTAAGTATTTTTTTTGTGAGCATTTAAACCTAGCAAATAAAATTATTTTGTGGGGAATAAAATTCATCATAAGGCTAGCAACATGCTTTTGCATTCATGCCGAGACATATTTTATTTTGTGCTGATTTCTGTTGGTTAGAAATAATTTGTGCTTTCAAAATTCTATTTGGAAAGGCTTTGGAAAAAGAAACAGAAAAGAAATAAATAAAAAAAAGGGAGAAAGCTCCTGGAATCCAAGCCGAGGCCCAACTCCCCTCGCCCCCGGCCTGCTCCTTTTCTTTTCCCCTGCGCGAGGCCCAGAACCTCTCCCGAGGCCCACCTTTCCCCGCGGCCCGCGTCTCTCCACTCTCCCTTCCTCTCTGTGACCGACGACCGGGACCCAGCGCCCTCTGGGTGACAGCTTGGGCCCGCGTGTCAGCGCTTTCTCCTCCCTCATCTCGCATCCGATCAGGACTCCTTCCAGGGGGCCGAATCAATCCCGAAAACTCTGGACTTCCTTGCTAAAGGGGGTCAAATCGAGCCCTATAAAGCTCTTCTCTACCGCCGCAGCACCCTTTTCCGCGTCCAAGCCGTCCAAACCGAATCCTAGCCCGTGTACCGCGAGTTTCGGATCTCGCCGGAGATAACCTCCGCCACGCCGAGCACCAAGCCACCCCCGCACCCTCCCGGCTCAAGAAAAACGTCGTGGTGAGTTCGCGAAGTCCTTCTCCATCTCCCGATGTGTTTCCCTTGCTCCGGGATGCACCAGAGCGCGAAAATGAAGAACTCCGGTGAGTTTCCTGCGGGCGGCAATTGCGCCACCGCGCCGGAGCAGGGGGGCCGGCTGGCCGGATCGCCGCCCGTCACCCTGGATGCGCCCGATGCCGCCCGTTTCTAATCCAACGGCCGAAATCAGCCGATACCCCTTCGCCTGGCATATTTGTTAAAGAGTCCCTGAGAAGAGTTACAAATTAACCCGCGGTCCTTTACGTATTTCCCAGTTTACGTGTCTCAAGTCTAAAAGCGTATTTCCGATCGGTTTAGTTCAAAGTACGCTTTCCAGAATTTACAGAAATGCCATTGAAACTGTTTTGGTTATAAAATGCTCATTTTAAGTCCGATTTGACCCATTCAAATTGCGTTAGCTTCGTATTTACATGCTCTACATGTTAGAAATATTAGTTTACTGTTTTGAAACTTTTTAATTTCCTGGTACTATTTAATTAATTATTTCTCTATAGGAAATCTTACAAAATTCATATCTTCCACGTTTTAATTCCGATTTTCGTGAACTTTACGTTTGTGTGATCGTAGCGCTGCGTAGAATATTTTGATAAACTTTTATATTTGTTTTACCACTGATTGGTGTAATGTTCTAATTATATCTTGTTTGCTTTGTGTATGATTGTCTGCATTGGATTGCGTGTTGTTGATTGATGATTGGGATTAGACGGTGAGCCATACGTTGGTGCTCAAGATCAAGCATTTGAAGACCAGTAGGCTCAGGAGAGCTTTGATCAAGGCAAGTATAACTTGGGATTATCCTTGTTACCTATACACAATTAATATAACATTTATCATATGCATGCTATCACCTTGACGACCTTAGCAAAATCATAGATGATTGTTACCTGTATTCCTTGTTACCTATTTGGATATGCATTTGGGTAGTTCTTGCTAGTGCTTGATTATTAATCCATGATCCCTGTGACATGAATATTTGAATATACAATAAACAATAAAATAAGCTTTCTAGCAACTTGAATATAAAGGGTGGAAAGAACTCTGGCTTTTGCTGGATTGATCTTGACCCTCCATAAGGACTTATCCCTTGGCAAAAGCTGGGACAACTCGTACAACCATGAGGGCTATATGGCTCTGGCTTTAGCTTAGTATGAAGAACTTTTCTAGCTTGTTAGCGGTTACCCGAAAGGGCGCTAGTGGGGCTGAACCGACACGGGTATAGTGCGAGCCCCTGTCCCTATGTGTATAGGCTGCGCGTCATTGTGCCATTCGGAAGGGGGGTATCTATATCTGCTCGCGAAGGAAACCTTGCGGCCCTAACTTGTTAGACGAACTTTTGAAAGGCTTCATAGTGATCCCTGCCGACCTCCCTTGGAAGGGGGTTAAGAGACTAGCTACCTCGGGCGAAAGGGTAAATCATGACTCATGGGTAAAGATGTACAACCTCTGTAGAGTGTTAAATCTGGTATACTAGCCGTGCCCACGGATACGGGCGGCCCGGAAAACTGACGGAATAGATGGACACTGATGAACATGATTAATAACGATAAATGATGGTTTATTATGTTGTTTATATGTGTTATTCTTAGTTCTTATATACATTGATCATGTGGTTATGGGATTAATTATGCTACCTTGATATTTGCTATCCAATGCTTAAACATGCTATCAATTATTAAAAGCTAAATGCAGTCAAACCAATGTCAGCTTATTGAGCCTCATGAACCCCTGGTTATACTTGTTGAGTACGATATGTGCTCACTCTTGCAATTTCCCAACACCTCAGGATATGACAATGAAGATGACTGGAATGAGGATTACCGCTACGAGTACTAGGTTTGGAGTCAACCAGTCAACAGTGTCCCTGTGTGGAGCTTCCGTCGAGAGCGTTGCTTACTTTATGCTATCATTTTTGTATAAGACTACGTGATTTATTATGTTCCGCTATGTAATAAACATTGCAATGGTACATTTGAGATTTGTCTACTTATGTGTGCGACTAATCCCGGGGCACATATGAGCCTTTTATACATCCTATTTTGTTCTTAAAATATGGGTGTGACAAATTGGTATCAAAGCTTTGTTGACTGTCGGACGCAAGCCTAGTTAGAAATTGGTCGACTTAAGGTTTCGAAATTGCTATAAATCCTTGCTCTATAGACCTTGATATTTTCTTCCACACTATATCCTATTCATCTTCACCTTGTTGCTTATTTTAAAAGACTTGTTCTCATCACCACTCCTTGCATTGAATATGCTTTTAGAACTTTTCTTACCACCTTCTAACGTCATTGGAATAGGAGTTATAGGATCTTCACCCTTAATAGGAAGAGAACGTTAGTACCGCAAGTTGAGTCATTGCTTGAAGTGTGAACTTTTGTTGTTTGGTTTGGTTTGTTATTATGCTTATGCTTGATTTGGATTTTTGTAATGAGTGCTGGAATCTTGTGGGCATATCCACAAGTTCCCTAGTTAAAAACCTTAAGTAAGAACATGAATAAATAGTGGTTTGGGGTCATATCCTGTTTCTGTCTTTTGCTGTTTTTCTGGAGCAGTCTGCAATGATTCTGGTATAAATCAAAATCTGTTCGTGCACTGTTCATCTAATTTTTCTGGGAACAAGTAGACTTTCATATCTTTCCAATTCCGCAAGAATGACCATATTATCTATTATGAGCTGTGAGTTATGACTGTTTAAAGTTGAGGTTTCTGCGCAGTCTGGAATTCTGGAACAGTTTCGGTTGTACACAGTTTTTGATTAACCTAACTTTGGAATCTGGTAATATGATCTAAATTAAAGCTGTAGACAATTTCTTTATCTTTCCAATGGTGTACAGCATGTATCTTTTTGAATTCTGGAACTCGAGATATGACTGATTTTCTGATCTGCTGATGTTGGATGTCACCCAGAAAATTTCAGATTCCGTTAACTCTTGTAATTGTCATGTTGGACGTTACTAAGATGTGTTTATATACCTTGGAATGCAGATGGCAGCAAGGGGAAGAGGCAGAGGTAGAGGCCGTGGCAATGGCAATGGTGGCAATGACCCAATCACTGTGGAGGAACTCATGCAAACCCAAAATGAGATGATGCACGTCTTCATGCAGCACTTACAGCAGCAACCTCCACCAACACCACCACCTGTCCATGTGAGAGATAAGTGTGGTGAATTTATGAAGGGAAGACCTCCGGTGTTCACACACTCAGCTGATCCTATGGAGGCAGACGATTGGCTTCGTGCTGTAGAGAGGCAACTGAACATAGCCCAGTGCAATGACATGGAAAAAGTGTTGTATGCTTCTGGACAACTTCAAGGGGCAGCTCAGACATGGTGGGAGTCATATCAAGCTGCTCGTCCCAACAATGCTCCTCCTGTCACATGGCTAGAATTCTGTAGAGACTTCAGAGCTCGACATATAAGTGAGGGAATGATGGAACTCAAGCAAGAAGAATTCAGATCACTCAGGATGGGCTCGATGACTGTGGCAGAATATCATGACACCTTTGAACAGTTGGCTCGCTATGCTCCGAATGATGTCAGGGAAGATGCCGATAAGCAGCGTCTATTCATGAAAGGTCTGTACTATGAGCTCAGGTTGCAGTTGGCTGGAAACACCTATCCTACCTTCCAGGCTCTTGTGAATCGTGCTATCGTGCTTGATAATATGCGGAAGAGTCAGGATAAGAAGAGAAGGATGCTGGCACAAGGTTCTGGGAGCAACAACCGTCAGCGTTTCAGTTCCCATCAAGGCCATCAGCAGAAGTTCCAGGGACCAGTTAGTCAGTGGAACCGCAACCAGCAACCCCAGCGTTTCCAGAATCAGTCACAGAGTGGGAACCTATTGACGGTCCTTAATGCTCACATTTAACCATCAATTAATCATGGAAAAGGATCCAAATGCAACCAACACCCAGACTTAGGGTTTTATCTAATAGAATTCCATGAGTTTTGGTGTTTGTCTATTTCTGCAGGGGGTTATCAGGAAATACGGAAGAAAGGCCCACACGTCGGGATTACATAGAGATATTAACGTGCCGCGCAATTTTCTATCATCTAGAAGACTCCAGAAGCCACGAGAACGAACGGGAGGCCGAGCGGGCCCGGAGGCAGGGCGCCCGCCCTACCCCCCTGGACGCCCGCCCTCCTCTGCTGGCCAATCAGCACGAGTCTCGGGGATTATGCTCCACCGACTCTAAGGATCGAGAAAAATCACACGATGAAGGTCGGTTTGATCGGATGGTGGAGAATAACGTGGAAATTCCTTGGAAGCTACTCTTCCTAGATTTCTTAGGGGCTACTCTTCCTAGATTTCTTGGGGGCTACTCTTCCTGGACTATATAAGCAGACCCCCACCAGCCCCTGGAGGCATACCTCTTCTACAGAATCAAAGTTAGGGTTTCAATTCTTCATCCAAGTAGAGAGGATCCCTCTAGTTCTTCTAGTTCTACCTCTAGTTCATCTAGATCTAGTTCTAGTTCATCTAGTTCTAGTTCTAGTTCCTCTAGTTCTAGTTCTAGTTAGTTCTAGTTGTAATCTAGAAAATAGGGAGAGAGAAGAGGAGAGCGGAGGAGGAGCCGGATCAGTCGGATCTTCCTCAACATTGTACTTTTGCAGCAACTGGTTCGTTCTTCATCGTTCTCCAGGTTCTTCAATTCATAACTCCTGAGTTCTTTAATTACTTTTATTTACATTCAAGTTATTTATTGGATTCCCGCTTGCATCAAGTGCTCTAGTCTTTATAACGCTAGAGTAGTAATTAATAGATTAGACGTGGTGTTTAGTCTTGCAATTACCTGGAATTGCACCCAATCCTGCGGATTGTTGTGGTAGCCTTAGGGTAGTGACAGCCCTAACGGTCGACGTATTCCACCACGTTCGGATCGGTGTTTGTAGGACCGTAGTCAGACCTTCCTAGCCCCCTTCTCATCTCTTTCTGTGGTTAGTGCTCTGATGTCCCGATATAGATAATCTTGAAGTAATCCTTGATTCTTAGATCAACTAGAGAACTCTCAGGAAACTTCCTCTCTTCCCACCAAAAACAATTATATAGTTATCCTTGGGCGATCTTGGATCTTAATTAGTACACTCACGTTCTCTGTGGAAAATCGATACTCTGGAATACTCCCAGGTGAAGGCTACATCGGTATCCGTGCGCTTGCGGATTTTTCTATTTGCGTTTAAAATACCCAACAGAACCAACGTCCTCCATTCCAGCAACGTAACTATAATCAGCAGCAGCATGGTCAGCAGACACCTCGCTCAGGGAACTCAAATGCCAACTCCACAAAAAGAAGTGCTTCTAACACTCCTACCATGTGTTTCCGTTGTGGGAAGGAAGGACATATGTCCTATGATTGCCCAGAGAAGTTTAATCCACAGTACAACGACCGGAGATCCACTCCTAATTCAGCAAAGGTGAACAACGTGCAGCAGAAACTGTTCAGGAGGGACCAGAAATCATGATGGGTACGTTCAGTATCAACTCTATTCCTGCTACAGTTTTATTTGATTCTGGAGCTTCGCATACATTCATATCACAAGCATTTGTTAGAGTTCATAGCATTCCACTAGTTGCAATGAAAACCCCTATGCTAGTTAATTCACCGGGTGGGACTATACCAGTTTCTTTATGTTGCCCCTCAGCAAGTCTTTCTTTAAGGGGGTAGATTTTCCTATCAGTCCCATGGTTATGAGAACTTCAGGCATAGATGTGATCTTGGGTTTGGATTGGATGAAGCAACATGACACAGATATTAAGTGCAAGGAGAGAGTAGTGGCTCTGACAACACCAAAGGGGGAACGGATCAGTGTTGATGTAACAGTGCAAGCACCACTCACAGCCAAAGTGAACCAACTGAATGATGATGTTGATCCTCAGAATCTGGTAGTGGATGAGTTTTCGGATGTCTTTCCAGATGAATTGCCAGGTATGCCGCCTGACCGAGACATTGAATTTATTATTGAATTACTACCTGGTACTGCACCCATAGCTAAAAGACCATATAGAATGGGGGTTAATGAACTTGAAGAACTTAAGAACCAAATTAAGGAATTGCAAGATAATGGGTTCATTCGTCCTAGTTCATCACCATGTGGTGCACCAGTTATCTTTGTTGATAAGAAGGATGGTAGTCAGAGGATGTGTGTTGATTATCGGTCACTTAATGAGGTCACGATCAAGAATAAATATCCCTTGCCTAGGATTGATGAATTGTTTGATCAGCTAAGAGGTGCTTGTGTGTTCTCTAAGATTGATTTGCGTTCTGGTTATCATCAATTGAAGATTCGGAATTCAGATATACCAAAGACAGCTTTCACAACAAGGTATGGGTTGTATGAGTATACAGTTATGTCTTTTGGATTGACCAATGCACCAGCTTACTTTATGTACATGATGAATAAAGTATTTATGGAGTATCTTGATAAGTTTGTGGTAGGCTTTATTGATGATATTCTGGTATTCTCTAAAACCAAGGAAGAACATGCTGAACATCTGAGATTGGTCTTACAGAAACTTAGAGAACATAAGTTGTATGCTAAGCGTAGTAAATGTGAGTTTTGGTTGGAGGAAGTTTCCTTTCTTGGTCATGTTGTCTCTAATGGTGGTATTGCAGTGGATCCTAGTAAGGTGAGAGAGGTGCTGAATTGGAAACCACCTACGGATGTAAGTGAAATTCGCAGTTTTCTTGGTTTAGCTGGTTACTATCGTAGATTCATTGAAGGGTTCTCAAAACTTGCAAAGCCTATGACTGCTCTATTGGAGAAGAATGCTAAGTTTGTATGGTCTGATAAGTGCCAAGCTAGTTTCGAGGAATTCAAGAAGAGGTTGACTACTGCACCTGTGCTGGTATTGCTAGATCTGAGTAAGAGTTTCTCTATCTATTGTGATGCTTCTCGTCTGGGTTTGGGTTGTGTTCTTATGCAAGAAGGTAGAGTTGTTGCTTATGCATCTAGACAGTTGAGGAAACATGAACTGAATTATCCTACTCATGATTTGGAGTTAGTAGCTGTGGTTCATGCATTGAAGATTTGGAGACACTATTTGATTGGGCATAAGAGTGACATATACACTGATCATAAGAGTTTGAAGTACATCTTCACCCAGACAGATCTGAATTTGAGGCAACGCAGATGGTTGGAACTGATAAAGGATTATGATTTGGAAGTGCATTTTCATCCTAGAAAGGCGAACGTCATAGCTGATGCACTTAGCAGAAAGAAATATGCTAATGAGCTTTGGGCGACACCTGAATCTGAGGAGTTGTGTGCTGAATTTGCATATTTGAACTTGGGAATTGTAGTAAATGCTATGGAAGTTGAGATCACTCCTACACTAGAGGAAGAGATATTGAAAGGACAGTTGGAAGACGAGAAACTAAAGGAGATAGCACAGAATGTGGTATTAGGCAAGGCACCAGGATTCAGAGTAGATGACAATGGTGTCTTGTGGTTTGGAAAAAGGATATGTGTTCCTGAAGTGAAGGCTATTTGTGATATGATCCTGAGAGAGGCTCATGAGTCAGCATATTCCATTCATCCTGGTAGCACTAAGATGTATCTAGATCTGAAACAGAAGTACTGGTGGTATGGTTTGAAGAGAGACGTGGCTGAATATGTTGCTCTGTGTGATACTTGTCAGCGAGTGAAGGCTGAACACCAGAGACCAGCTGGACTGTTGCAACCAATGAAGATTCCTGAATGGAAGTGGGAAGAAGTAGGCATGGATTTCATAGTGGGTTTACCTCGTACACAGAGAGGATATGATTCAATATGGGTAATAGTGGATTGATTGACTAAAGTTGCTCACTTCTTGCCGGTCAAGACCACTGATTCAGGAGCTCGACTAGCAGAGTTGTATATGGAGCGGATAGTATGTTTACATGGAGTGCCCAAGAAGATTGTATCTGATAGAGGCACTCAGTTTACCTCTACTTTTTGGAAAGCAGTGCATGATTCCTTGGGGACGAAGTTGAATTTTAGTACAGCGTATCATCCACAGACGGATGGACAGACCGAGCGGATCAATCAGATACTGGAAGATATGTTGAGAGCTTGTGCATTGCAGTATGGAACCAGTTGGGATAAGAGTTTGCCATATGCAGAGTTTTTGTACAACAACAGTTATCAGCAAAGTCTTAAGATGGCACCGTTCGAGGCACTATATGGTCGGAAGTGCAGGACACCTTTGTTTTGGAATCAGACAGGAGAAACTCAGGTGTTTGGTGCAGATGTGCTTAGGCATGCCGAACAACAAGTGCGGACTATCCGGGATAATCTGAGAGTTGCTCAGTCTCGTCAGAAAAGTTATGCAGATACATGTAGGAGAGAACTAGCTTTCAAAGAAGGTGATTATGTCTATCTGAAAGTGTCACCTATGCGGAGTGTGAAGAGGTTTAATATGAAAGGAAAGCTGGCTCCGATGTATGTCGGTCCGTTTAAAGTTTTGCAAAGGTGTGGAGAAGTAGCGTATCCGTTAGAGTTGCCTGAAAGCTTATCTGGCGTGCACGATGTGTTCCATGTGTCACAACTTAAGAAGTGTTTGCGTGTACCTGAGGAGCAATTACCATTGGAAGAACTTTCTGTTAAAGGTGATCTCACTTATGAGGAGTATCCGGTCAAAATATTGGAGACAGCTGAGAGAGTTACCAGAAGTCGGGTCATCAGAATGTGCAAAGTACAGTGGAATCGGCATTCGGAAGCAGAGGCAACTTGGGAAAGAGAGGATGATCTGAGGAAGTCATACTCATATCTATTCGAGTAAGCACCGTTCAATCTCGAGGACGAGATTATTTTAAGGGGGGTAGAGTTTGTAACACCCAAAAATTGGATTTTCAAATAATAGGAATTAATTGATTTATTTAAGTATTTTTTTTGTGAGCATTTAAACCTAGCAAATAAAATTATTTTGTGGGGAATAAAATTCATCATAAGGCTAGCAACATGCTTTTGCATTCATGCCGAGACATATTTTATTTTGTGCTGATTTCTGTTGGTTAGAAATAATTTGTGCTTTCAAAATTATATTTGGAAAGGCTTTGGAAAAAGAAACAGAAAAGAAATAAATAAAAAAAGGGAGAAAGCTCCTGGAATCCAAGCCGAGGCCCAACTCCCCTCGCCCCCGGCCTGCTCCTTTTCTTTTCCCCTGCGCGCGGCCCAGAACCTCTCCCGAGGCCCACCTTTCCCCGCGGCCCGCGTCTCTCCACTCTCCCTTCCTCTCTGTGACCGACGACCGGGACCCAGCGCCCTCTGGCTGACAGCTTGGGCCCGCGTGTCAGCGCTTTCTCCTCCCTCATCTCGCATCCGATCAGGACTCCTTCCAGGGGGCCGAATCAATCCCGAAAACTCGGGATTTCCTTGCTAAAGGGGGTCAAATCGAGCCCTATAAAGCTCTTCTACCGCCGCAGCACCCTTTTCCGCGTCCAAGCCGTCCAAACCGAATCCTAGCCCGTGTACCGCGAGTTTCGGATCTCGCCGGAGATAACCTCCGCCACGCCGAGCACCAAGCCACCCCCGCACCCTCCCGGCTCAAGAAAAACGTCGTGGTGAGTTCGCGAAGTCCTTCTCCATCTCCCGATGTGTTTCCCTTGCTCCGGGATGCACCAGAGCGCGAAAATGAAGAACTCCGGTGAGTTTCCTGCGGGCGGCAATGGCGCCACCGCGCCGGAGCAGGGGGGCCGGCTAGCCGGATCACCGCCCGTCACCCTGGATGCGCCCGATGCCGCCCGTTTCTAATCCAACGGCCGAAATCAGCCGATACCCCTTCGCCTGGCATATTTGTTAAAGAGTCCCTCGGAAGAGTTACAAATTAACCCGCGGTCGCTTACGTATTTCCCAGTTTACGTGTCTCAAGTCTAAAAGCGTATTTCCGATCAGTTTAGGCCTTGTTTAGTTCGTGGGCGAAATTTTTTCGCGGCACTGTAGCATTTTCGTTTGTTTGTGGTAATTATTGTCCAATCATCGACAAACTAGGCTCAAAAGATTCGTCTCGTAAATTTCGACCAAACTGTATAATTAGTTTTTATTTTTGTTTATATTTAATACTCCATACATGTGTCTAAAGATTCGATGTGACGAGGAATCTTGAAAAGTTTTTGGATTTTGGGTGGAAGTAAACAAGGCCTTAGTTCAAAGTACGCTTTCCAGAATTTACAGAAATGCCATTGAAACTCTTTTGGTTATAAAATGCTCATTTTAAGTCCGATTTGACCCATTCAAATTGCGTTAGTTTCGTATTTACATGCTCTACATGTTAGAAATATTAGTTTACTGTTTTGAAACTTTTTAATTTCCTGGTACTATTTAATTAATTATTTCTCTATAGGAAATCTTACAAAATTCATATCTTCCACGTTTTAATTCCGATTTTCGTGAACTTTACGTTTGTGTGATCGTAGCGCTGTGTAGAATATTTTGATAAACTTTTATATTTGTTTTACCACTGATTGGTGTAATGTTCTAATTATATCTTGTTTGCTTCGTGTATGATTGTCTGCATTGGATTGCGTGTTGTTGATTGATGATTGGGATTAGACGGTGAGCCATACGTTGGTGCTCAAGATCAAGCATTTGAAGACCAGCAGGCTCAGGAGAGCTTTGATCAAGGCAAGTATAACTTGGGATTATCCTTGTTACCTATACACAATTAATATAACATTTATCATATGCATGCTATCACCTTGACGACCTTAGCAAAATCATAGATGATTGTTACCTGTATTCCTTGTTACCTATTTGGATATGCATTTGGGTAGTTCTTGC
Organism: Sorghum bicolor; assembly: GCF_000003195.3. Classification (NCBI taxonomy): domain Eukaryota; kingdom Viridiplantae; phylum Streptophyta; class Magnoliopsida; order Poales; family Poaceae; genus Sorghum; species Sorghum bicolor. The sequence goes on along the minus strand of NC_012875.2, from coordinate 13,540,554 downwards.
TAGTGCTTGATTATTAATCCATGATCCCTGTGACATGAATATTTGAATATACAATAAACAATAAAATAAGCTTTCTAGCAACTTGAATATAAAGGGTGGAAAGAACTCTGGCTTTTGCTGGATTGATCTTGACCCTCCATAAGGACTTATCCCTTGGCAAAAGCTGGGACAACTCGTACAACCATGAGGGCTATATGGCTCTGGCTTTAGCTCAGTATGAAGAACTTTTCTAGCTTGTTAGCGGTTACCCGAAAGGGCGCTAGAGGGGCTGAACCGACACGGGTATAGTGCGAGCCCCTGTCCCTATGTGTATAGGCTGCGCGTCATTGTGCCATTCGGAAGGGGGGTATCTATATCTGCTCGCGAAGGAAACCTTGCGGCCCTAACTTGTTAGACGAAGTTTTGAAAGGCTTCATAGTGATCCCTGCCGACCTCCCTTGGAAGGGGGTTAAGAGACTAGCTACCTCGGGCGAAAGGGTAAATCATGACTCATGGGTAAAGATGTACAACCTCTGCAGAGTGTTAAATCTGGTATACTAGCCGTGCCCACGGATACGGGCGGCCCGGAAAACTGACGGAATAGATGGACACTGATGAACATGATTAATAACGATAAATAATGGTTTAGTATGTTGTTTATATGTGTTATTCTTAGTTCTTGTATACATTGATCATGTGGTTATGGGATTAATTATGCTACCTTGATATTTGCTATCCAATGCTTAAACATGCTATCAATTATTAAAAGCTAAATGCAGTCAAACCAGTGTCAGCTTATTGAGCCTCATGAACCCCTGGTTATACTTGTTGAGTACGATATGTGCTCACTCTTGCAATTTCCCAACACCTCAGGATATGACAATGAAGATGACTGGAATGAGGATTACCGCTATGAGTACTAGGTTTGGAGTCAACCAGTCAACAGTGTCCCTATGTGGAGCTTCCGTCGAGAGCGTTGCTTACTTTATGCTATCATTTTTGTATAAGACTACGTGATTTATTATGTTCCGCTATGTAATAAACACTGCAATGGTACATTTGAGATTTGTCTACTTATGTGTGAGACTAATCCCGGGGCACATATGAGTCTTTTATACATCCTATTTTGTTCTTAAAATATGGGTGTGACACCGAGTGTCACAGAAAAACACTCGGCAAAGAATTTTCAAATTTAAGAAATTCAAATGCAGTGTTTGCATGACAAGATGATTTCAAAACAAAAAGTTATCAACTACAAAGTTTCATAACATTTTTAGATCTACAAAGTTTATTTAGAGAGTTTTTCCATCTGAGGTTGTTTAAAACAAATCAAAATTTAAAATTTTCAATTAAAAACGCGGTTTTGCATGACAAGATGAACTCAAATAAAAAAGTTGCCAAATACAAAATTTCATAACTTCTCAAGATCTACAGAGTTTATTTAGGTTATTTAGTCATATGTTCATCCGACATGGTGATTGTAATATTTTTCTTAAATCTTATATATCTCTCTTGTAGTTTCATAAACTATAAGATAGAGATGTAAAATTTGTAAATAAATTTGTTTTGGATTTGTCAAATAAAGAAATGATCAAAGTAAATGTTGTAGATCTTGAGAATTTATACAACTTTGTAGTTAAAAACTTTTTGATTTGAATTCGTTAAGGCCTTCAAAATTCGATTTGAAATTTTCTTTGCCGAGTGTTTTATTTTTGACACTCGGCAAAGAAGGTCTTTGCCGAGTGTCGAAGAAAAACACTCGGCAAAGAATTTTCAAATTTAAGAAATTCAAATGTTGTGTTTGCATGACAAGATGATTTCAAAACAAAAAGTTATCGACTACAAAGTTTATTTAGAGAGTTTTTCCATCTGAGGTTGTTTAAAACAAATCAAAATTTAAAATTTTCAATTAAAAACGCGGTTTTGCATGACAAGATGAACTCAAATAAAAAAGTTGCCAAATACAAAATTTCATAACTTCTCAAGATCTACAGAGTTTATTTAGGTTATTTTATCATATGATCATCCGACATGGTGATTCTAATATTTTTCTCAAATCTTATATATCTCTCTTGTAGTTTCATAAACTATAAGATAGAGATGTAAAATTTGTAAATAAATTTGTTTTGGCTTTGTCAAATAAAGAAATGATCAAAGTAAATGTTGTAGATCTTGAAAATTTATATAACTTTGTAGTTAAAAACTTTTTGATTTGAATTCGTTAAGGCCTTCAAAATTCGATTTGAAACTTTCTTTGCCGAGTGTTTTATTTTTGACACTCCGGCAATGAAGGTCTTTGCCGAGTGTCACAGAAAAACACTCGGCAAAGAATTTTCAAATTTAAGAAATTCAAATGTAGTGTTTGCATGACAAGATGATTTCAAAACAAAAAGTTATGAACTACAAAGTTTCATAACTTTTTTAGATCTACAAAGTTTATTTAGAGAGTTTTTCCATCCGAGGTGGTTTAAAACAAATCAAAATTTAAAATTTTCAATTAAAAACGCGGTTTTGCATGACAAGATGAACTCAAATAAAAAAGTTGCCAAATACAAAATTTCATAACTTATCAAGATCTACAGAGTTTATTTAGGTTATTTTGTCATATGTTCATCCGACATGGTAATTTTAATATTTTTCTCAAATCTTATATATCTCTCTTGTAGTTTCATAAACTATAAGATAGAGATGTAAAATTTGTAAATAAATTTGTTTTGGCTTTGTCAAATGAATAAATGATCAAAGTAAATGTTGTAGATCTTGAGAATTTATACAACTTTGTAGTTAAAAAGTTTTTGATTTGAATTCGTTAAGGCCTTCAAAATTGGATTTGAAATTTTCTTTGCCGAGTGTTTTATTTTTGACACTCGGCAAAGAAGGTATTTGCCGAGTGTCAAAGAAAAACACTCGGCAAAGAATTTTCAAATTTAAGAAATTCAAATGTAGTTTTTGCATGACAAGATGATTTCAAAACAAAAAGTTATCAACTACAAAGTTTCATAACTTTTTTAGATCTACAAAGTTTATTTATGTAACACCCAAAATTTGAATTTCAATTAATAGGATTTAATTTCATTTATTTAAGTATTTTTGTGAGCATTTAATTCAGAGAATAAATAATTGTTGTTAAAATTAAAATTCATCATAAGTTTAGAAACATGAATTTGCATTCATGCTGGGGCATATTTTTATTTGAGCTGTGAGATTTTGGATTGAAGTTAATTGTGTTCAAAATTCTATTTGAAAAGGGCTTTGAAAAATAAAATAAAAAAAAAAGAGAAGAAAGGGGAAAGAACCCCGCAGCCAACCCCTCGCGGCCCAGCTTTCCCCCGGCCTGGCTCTTTCCCCCGGCCCAGCTCCTCCGGCCCAGCAACCAGGCCGCCAGCGCGCGCGCCTTCCCTTTCCCCCTCCTTCTTCTCGCTGACCTTCAGGCCCCGCGCGTCAGCGCCTACCCTTTCTTCCCCAGCGCGACCCCGAGCCGAGTTCGATGGAAACTTCGTTTCCACCCCGATTCGCCGGGATTTCCTTGCCAAATAACGAACTGAGCCTCTGCAAAACTGTCAAGCCTTTCCCCCGTGCTCCCCTATTCCCTTATATTGAAGCCGTGAGGCCATATCCGTCGCTCAATCTCGCTTTCGGATCTCGCCGAGAAAAGCAAGAGCGCCGCCGTCGCGATTGTCACCAATCGAAGCTTCTCCGCGGCCTGTGACTCGTCGCCGAGGTCCGCGTGGAGTTTCCGAAGTCCCCGAGCCTCTCCATTCTCTCTCTCGTGCGATCTGAGCCGTGCTAACTGCTGCCGAACCCAGCAGGATCACCGCCGCCGGCCATCCGCGTGGACAGCCCAACTCCGTGCACTCCCCGGCCTTCAAACCCCCCTACGTGAGTTCGCCTTGACCTCCTCTTGCCTCCCATGCCCTTGGTTTGGAGTTTGGCTCACCGTGGCACGTTTTCCGCTAACTCCGGCGAGCTCCGGAGGGAGCGTCTATGGCGCCGCCGCGAGGGGTCACCGCCGGTGGCCGAGCCCTCTTTCTCTCTCTCCTGCATCTAATCGGAGCCGTCTCTTGCTGATCCAACGGCCCAGGGTGGCCGATACCCTTTCGGCGTACATCTTGCTTAAGAGCCCCTAGAAAACATGATAACCAACCCGCGGTCCAAGGCGTAATCACCGGTTTACGTTTTCATGTTTTAAAAGCGTATTTTAGCTTATAGCTCTCAGATTACGTTTTCAGCTAATTACAGAAATGCCACTGATATTGTTTTGCTCATAAAATATTCATTTTAACTCCGTTTTGTCCATTCAAATCCCGTTAGATTCGTATTTACGATCTCTACATGTTAGAAATATTAGTTTACTGTTTTGAAACTTTTTAATTTTCTGGTTCTATTTAATTATTTACTTCTCTATAGGAAATCTTAGAAAATTCATATCTTTCACGTTTTAATTCCGATTTTCGTAAACTTTACGTCTGTATGATCGTAGCGCTGCGTAGAATATTTTGATAAACTTTTACATTTGTTTTACCACTGTTTGGTATATTGTTCTAATTATATCTTGTTTGCTTCGTGTATGATTGTCTACATTGGATTGCGTGTTGTTGATTGATGATTGGGATTAGACGGTGAGCCGTACGTCGGTGATCAAGGTCAATCTTTTGAGGACCAGCAGGCTCAGGAGAGCTTTGAGCAAGGCAAGTATAACTTGGGATCATCCTTGTTACCTATTCACTTATAACTACACATATACATCATATGCATGCTATCACCTTGTCGACCTTAGCAAAATCATAGATGATGGTTACCTGGATTCCTTGCTACCTACTTGATATGCATTTGTTGTAGATGTGCTAGTGCTTGATATAATCCATGATCTTGTAAGATGATTAATAGCTATGCAATGAACATAAAAGAATGACAAATAACTGTATGAGATCTTGTCTGTAAGTGATCACCGGGACAACAGTACAACCATGAGGGCTATAATGGCTCTGGCTTTAGCTCAGTATGGAGACCTTTTCTAGCTTGTTAGCGGTTACCCGAAAGGGCGCTAGAGGGGCTGAACCGACACGGGTACAGTGCGAGCCCTGTCCCTATGTGTATAGGCTGCGCGTCATTGTGCCATTCGGAAGGGGGTATCTATATCTGCTCGCAAAGGAAACCTTGCGGCCCTAACATGTTAGACAAACTTTTGAAAGGCTTCATAGTGATCCCTGCCGACCTCCCTAGGAAGGGGGTTAAGAGATTAGCTACCTCGGGCGAAAGGGTAAATCATGACTCATGGGTAAAGATGTACAACCTCTGCAGAGTGTAAAACTGGTATACTAGCCGTGCTCACGGTTATGAGCGGCCTTGGGGGTTCTTGCTGCGCCGACGATGAGCTTATTAAGTTGTTATGTTCATTTGATTATCGTTTATGCTATGAATTAATTATGCTTACACTTGATCATAGGATTAATGGGTTATTTATGCTACCTTGACAATTGCTATTTAATTATGAGCATGCTATCCACCATTTAAAGCTTAATGCAGTCAAACCAGTGTCAGCTATTTGAGCCTCATGAACCCCTGGTTATACTTGTTGAGTACGATATGTGCTCACTCTTGCAATTTCCCAACACCTCAGGATATGATAATGAAGATGACTGGAATGAGGATTATCGCTATGAGTACTAGGTTTGGAGTCAACCAGTCAGCAGTGTCCCTGTGTGGAGCTTCCGTCGAGAGCATTGTTTACATTATGCTATCATTTCTGTATGAGACTATGTGACATTTTATATTCCGCTATGTAATAAACACTGCAATGGTACATTTGAGATTTGTCTACTTATGTGTGCGACTGTTTCTGGGGCACATATGAGTCTTTTATGCATCCTATTTTGTTCTTAAAATATGGGTGTGACAAATTGGTATCAAAGCTTTGTTGACTGTCGGACGCAAGCCTAGTTAGAAATTGGCCGTCTTAAGATTTTGAAATTGCTACAAAATCCTTATTCTATGAACCTTGATATTTTCTCCTATACTATATCCTTTTCATTGCTATTCATCTTCACCTTGTTGCTTATTTTAAATACTTGTTCTCATCCCCACTCCTTGCTTGATATGCTTTTAGAACTTTTCTTACCACCTTCTAACGTCATTGAAATAGGAGCTATAGGATCTTTACCCTTAATAGGAAGAGAACGTTAGTACCGCAAGTTGAGTCAATGCTTGAAGTGTGAAACTTTGATGCTTGGTTTGGTTTGTTATTATGTTCATGATTGATTTGGATCTTTGTAATGAGTGTAATGATCTTGTGGATTTTCTCTACAATTTCATTTAGTCTATAGGCCTAAGGTATAAGGATTAATGAACTAAATAGTTGGGTTTGGTGAAAATTCTGTTTCTGTCTTTTGCTGTTTTCTGGAGCAGTCTGCAAAGAATCTGGTGCATCTCAAAATCTGTTCGTGCAATGTTCATCAAATGTTTCTGGGAACAATTGGACTTTCATATCTTTCCAATGCCTCAAGAATGACAATATTATCGGTTATGAGCTGGGAGATATGACTGTTCAAAGTTGAGGTTTCTGCGCAGTCTGGAATTCTGGAACAGTTTCGGTTGTACCCAGTTTTTGATTAAACTCACGTTGGAATCTGGTAATATGATCAAAATTAAAGTTGTAGACAATTTCTTTATCTTTCCAACGGTGTACAGCATGAATCCTTTTGAGTTCTGGAACTCGAGATATGACTGATATTCTGATCTACTGATGTTGGATGTTACCCAGAAAATTTCAGATTCCGTTAACTCTTGTAATTGTCATGTTGGACATTACTAAGAAGTGTTTATATACCTTGGAATGCAGATGGCAGCAAGGGGAAGAGGCAGAGGCAGAGGCAGAGGCCGTGGCAATGGCAATGGTGACAATATCCCAATCACTGTGGAGGAACTCATGCAGACTCAAAATGAGATGATGCACGTCTTCATGCAGCACTTGCAGCAACAACCTCCACCAACACCACCACCTGTTCATGTGAAGGACAAGCGTGGAGAGTTTATGAAGGGAAGACCTCCTGTATTTACACACTCAGCTGATCCTATGGAGGCAGATGATTGGTTACGTGCTGTGGAGAGGCAACTAAACATAGCACAGTGCAATGACTTGGAGAAGGTGTTGTATGCTTCTGGACAACTTCAAGGTGCAGCTCAGACATGGTGGGAGTCGTATCAAGTGGCTCGTCCCAACAATGCTCCTCCGGTCACTTGGTTGGAGTTTTGCAGAGACTTTAGAGCACGACATATCAATGAAGGAATGATGGATCTCAAGCAGGAAGAATTCAGATCTCTCAGGATGGGTTCTATGTCTGTGGCTGAGTATCATGACATGTTTGAGCAGTTGGCTCGCTATGCCCCAAACGAAGTTAGAGAGGATGCTGACAAACAACGCCTCTTCATGAAAGGTCTTTACTATGAACTTAGGTTGCAGTTGGCTGGAAACACATATCCTACCTTCCAGGCTCTGGTAAACCGTGCTATTGTGTTGGATAACATGCGTAAAGGTCAAGATAAGAAGAGAAGAATGTTAGCTCAAGGTTCTGGAGGCAACAACCGCCAACGTTACCATTCTCAGCAGAGCGATCAACAGAGGTTCCAGGGACCAGTTAGTCAAGGGGATCGCAACCAACAATCTCAGCATAATCCTAATCAACAACAGAGTGGACAACAGACTTCTCGCTCGGGAAATTCAAATGCCACCTCTATGAAGAGAAGTGCTTCCAATACCCCTACTAGGTGTTTTCGCTGTGGGAAAGAAGGTCATATGTCATATGATTGCCCGGAGAGATTCAACCAGCAGAACAACAATCAAAAATCTAATTCTCATGGAGCAAAAGTGAACCACGTGGCTGCAGAGACAGTACAAGAGGGACCAGAGATTATGATGGGTACGTTCAGTATCAACTCTATTCCAGCTACAGTTTTATTTGATTCTGGAGCTTCGCATACATTCATATCACAAGCATTTGTTAGAGTTCATAGCATTCCACTAGTTGCCATGAGAACCAATATGCTAGTGAACTCACCAGGAGGGACTATACCAGTTTCTTATTGTTGTCCCTCAGCAAGTCTCTCTTTAAGGGGGGTAGATTTCCCGGTTAGCCCTATGGTTATGAGAACCTCAGGCATAGATGCGATATTGGGTTTGGACTGTATGAAGAAATATACTACGGAGATTAAGTGCAAAGAGAAAGTAGTAGTTGTGACAACACCAAAGGGAGAGAGAATAAGTGTTGACGTAGCAGTACAGGCTCCACCCACAGCTACAGTAAACCAGCTGGATGATGATATTGATTTTCCAGATCATGCATTGAATAAATTTCCAGGTGATTACCAGGTATGCTACTTGATTAGAGACATCGAATTTGCTAGTGCAATGGAATTGGTTTTTAGAGGCAGGAGCAACTTGAAACAGAGAGAATGTTTGGAGAAGGTCATATCCAAAGTGGTTTGTTTATGCACTACTCAATCTCGAGGACGAGATTATTTTAAGGGGGGTAGAATTTGTAACACCCAAAATTTGAATTTCAATTAATAGGATTTAATTTGATTTATTTAAGTATTTTTGTGAGCATTTAATTCAGAGAATAAATAATTTTTGTTAAAATTAAAATTCATCATAAGTTTAGAAACATGAATTTGCATTCATGCTGGGGCATATTTTTATTTGAGCTGTGAGATTTTGGATTGAAGTTAATTGTGTTCAAAATTCTATTTGAAAAGGGCTTTGAAAAATAAAATAAAAAAAAGAAGAAAGGGGAAAGAACCCCGCAGCCAACCCCTCCCAGCCCAGCTTTCCCCCGGCCTGGCACTTTTCCCCGGCCCAGCTCCTCCGGCCCAGCAACCAAGCCGCCAGCGCGCGCTTTCCCTTTCCCCCTCCTTCTTCTCGCTGACCTTCGGGCCCCGCGCGTCAGCGCCTACCCTTTCTTCCCAGCGCGACCCCGAGCCGAGTTCGATGGAAACTTCGTTTCCACCCCGATTCGCCGAGATTTCCATGCCAAATAACGAACTGAGCCTCTGCAAAACTGTCAAGCCTTTCCCCCGTGCTCCCCTATTCCCTTATATTGAAGCCGTGAGGCCATATCCGTCGCTCAATCTCGCTTTCGGATCTCGCCGAGAAAAGCAAGAGCGCCGCCGTCGCGATTGTCACCAATCGAAGCTTCTCCGCGGCCTGTGACTCGTCGCCGAGGTCCGCGTGGAGTTTCCGAAGTCCCCGAGCCTCTCCATTCTCTTTCTCGTGCGATCTGAGCCGTGCTAACTGCTGCCGAACCCTGCAGGATCACCGCCGCCCGCCATCCGCGTGGACAGCCCAACTCCATGCACTCCCCGGCCTTCAAAACCCCCTACGTGAGTTCGCCTTGACCTCCTCTTGCCTCCCATGCCCTTGGTTTGGAGTTTGGCTCACCGTGGCACGTTTTCCGCTAACTCCGGCGAGCTCCGGAGGGAGCGTCTATGGCGCCGCCGCGAGGGGTCACCGCCGGCGGCCGAGCCCTCTTTCTCTCTCTCCTGCATCTAATCGGAGCCGTCTCTTGCTGATCCAATGGCCCAGGGTGGCCGATACCCTTTCGGCGTACATCTTGCTTAAGAGCCCCTAGAAAACTTGATAACCAACCCACGGTCCAAGGGGTAATCACCGGTTTACGTTTTCATGTTTTAAAAGCGTATTTTAGCTTATAGCTCTCAGATTACGTTTTCAGCTAATTACAGAAATGCCACTGATTTTGTTTTGCTCATAAAATATTCATTTTAACTCCGTTTTGTCCATTCAAATCCCGTTAGATTCGTATTTACGATCTCTACATGTTAGAAATATTAGTTTACTGTTTTGAAACTTTTTAATTTTTTGGTTCTATTTAATTATTTACTTCTCTATAGGAAATCTTAGAAAATTTATATCTTTCACGTTTTAATTCCGATTTTTGTGAACTTTACGTCTGTATGATCGTAGCGCTGCGTAGAATATTTTGATAAACTTTTACATTTGTTTTACCACTGTTTGGTGTATTGTTCTAATTATATCTTGTTTGTTTCGTGTATGATTGTCTACATTGGATTGCGTGTTGTTGATTGATGATTGGGATTAGACGGTGAGCCGTACGTCGGTGATCAAGGTCAATCTTTTGAGGACCAGCAGGCTCAGGAGAGCTTTGAGCAAGGCAAGTATAACTTGGGATCATCTTTGTTACCTATTCACTTATAACTACACATATACATCATATGCATGCTATCACCTTGTCGACCTTAGCAAAATCATAGATGATTGTTACCTGGATTCCTTGCTACCTACTTGATATGCATTTGTTGTAGATGTGCTAGTGCTTGATATAATCGATGATCTTGTAAGATGATTAATAGCTATGCAATGAACATAAAAGAATGACAAATAACTGTATGAGATCTTGTCTGTAAGTGATCACCGGGACAACAGTGCAACCATGAGGGCTATAATGGCTCTGGCTTTAGCTCAGTTTGGAGACCTTTTCTAGCTTGTTAGCGGTTACCCGAAAGGGCGCTAGAGGAGCTGAACCGACACGGGTATAGTGCGAGCCCCTGTCCCTATGTGTATAGGCTGCGCGTCATTGTGCCATTCGGAAGGGGGTATCTATATCTGCTCGCAAAGGAAACCTTGCGGCCCTAACATGTTAGACGAACTTTTGAAAGGCTTCATAGTGATCCCTGCCGACCTCCCTAGGAAGGGGGTTAGGAGATTAGCTACCTCGGGCGAAAGGGTAAATCATGACTCATGGGTAAAGATGTACAACCTCTGCAGAGTGTAAAACTGGTATACTAGCCGTGCTCACGGTTATGAGCGGCCTTGGGGGTTCTTGCTGCGCCGACGATGAGCTTATTAAGTTGTTATGTTCATTTGATTATCGTTTATGCTATGAATTAATTATGCTTACACTTGATCATGGGATTAATGGGTTATTTATGCTACCTTGACAATTGCTATTTAATTATGAACATGCTATCCACCATTAAAAGCTAAATGCAGTCAAACCAGTGTCAGCTATTTGAGCCTCATGAACCCCTGGTTATACTTGTTGAGTACGATATGTGCTCACTCTTGCAATTTCCCAACACCTCAGGATATGATAATGAAGATGACTGGAATGAGGATTATCGCTATGAGTACTAGGTTTGGAGTCAACCAGTCAGCAGTGTCCCTGTGTGGAGCTTCCGTCGAGAGCGTTGTTTACATTATGCTATCATTTCTGTATGAGACTATGTGATATTTTATATTCCGTTATGTAATAAACACTGCAATGGTACATTTGAGATTTGTCTACTTATGTGTGCGACTGTTTCTGGGGCACATATGAGTCTTTTATGCATCCTATTTTGTTCTTAAAATATGGGTGTGACAATTTAGAGAGTTTTTCCATCCGAGGTTGTTTAAAACAAATCAAAATTTAAAATTTTCAATTGAAAACGCGGTTTTGCATGACAAGATGAACTCAAATAAAAAAGTTGTCAAATACAAAATTTCATAACTTCTCAAGATCTACAGAGTTTATTTAGGTTATTTTGTATGTTCATCCGACAAGGTGATTCTAATATTTTTCTAAAATCTTATATATCTCTCTTGTAGTTTCATAAACTATAAGAGAGAGATGTAAAATTTGTAAATAAATTTGTTTTGGCTCTGTCAGATAAATAAATGATCAAAATAAATGTTGTAGATCTTGAGAAGTTATACAACTTTGTAGATAAAAACTTTTTGATTTGAATTCGTTTAGGCCTTCAAAATTCGATTTGAAATTTTCTTTGCCGAGTGTTTTATTTTGGACACTCGGCAAAGAAGGTCTTTGCCGAGTGTCAAAGAAAAACACTAGGCAAAGAATTTTCAAATTTAAGAAATTCAAATGTAGTTTTTGCATGACAAGATGATTTCAAAACAAAACATTATCCACTACAAAGTTTCATAACTTTTTTAGATCTACAAAGTTTATTTAGAGAGTTTTTCCATCTGAGGTTGTTTAAAACAAATCAAAATTTAAAATTTTCAATTAAAAACGCGGTTTTGCATGACAAGATGAACTCAAATAAAAAAGTTGCCAAGTACAAAATTTCATAACTTCTCAAGATCTACAGAGTTTATTTAAGTTATTTTATCATATGTTCATCCGACATGGTGATTCTAATATTTTTCTCAAATCTTATATATCTCTCTTGTAGTTTCATAAACTATAAGATAGAGATGTAAAATTTGTAAATAAATTTGTTTTGGCTTCGTCAAATAAAGAAATGATCAAAGTAAATGTTGTAGATCTTAAGAATTTATACAACTTTGTAGTTAAAAACTTTTTGATTTGAATTCGTTAAGGCCTTCAAAATTCGATTTGAAATTTTCTTTGCCAAGTGTTTTATTTTTGACACTCGGCAAAGAAGGTCATTGCCGAGTGTCGAAGAAAAACACTCGGCAAAGAATTTTCAAATTTAAGAAATTCAAATGTTGTGTTTGCATGACAAGATGATTTCAAAACAAAAAGTTATCAACTACAAAGTTTCATAACTTTTTTAGATCTAGAAAGTTTATTTAGAGAGTTTTTCCATCCGAGGTTGTTTAAAAAAATCAAAAATTAAAATTTTCAATTAAAAACGCAGTTTTTCATGACAAGATGAACTCAAATAAAAAAGTTGCCAAATACTGAATTTAATAACTTCTCAAGATCTACAGAGTTTATTTAGGTTATTTTGTCATATGTTCATCCGACATGGTGATTCTAATATTTTTCTCAAATCTTATATATCTCTCTTGTAGTTTCATAAACTATAAGATAGAGATATAAAATTTGTAAATAAATTTGTTTTGGCTTTGTCAAATAAAGAAACGATCAAAGTAAATGTTGTAGATCTTGAAAATTTATATAACTTTGTAGTTAAAAACTTTTTGATTTGAATTCGTTAAGGCCTTCAAAATTCGATTTGAAATTTTCTTTGCCGAGTGTTTTATTTTTGACACTCGGCAAAGAAGGTCTTTGCCGAGTGTCACAGAAAAACAGTCGGCAAAGAATTTTCAAATTTAAGAAATTCAAATGTAGTGTTTGCATGGCAAGATTATTTCAAAACAAAAAGTTATCAACTACAAAGTTTCATAACATTTTTAGATCTACAAAGTTTATTTAGAGAGTTTTTTCATCTGAGGTTGTTTAAAACAAATCAAAATTTAAAATTTTCAATTAAAAACGCGGTTTTGCATGACAAGATGAACTCAAATAAAAAAGTTGCCAAGTACAAAATTTCATAACTTCTCAAGATCTACAGAGTTTATTTAGGTTATTTTGTCATATGTTCATCCGACATGGTGATTCTAATATTTTTCTCAAATCTTATATATCTCTCTTGTAGTTTTATAAACTATAAGATAAAGATGTAAAATTTGTAAATAAATTTGTTTTGGCTTTGTCAAATAAAGAAATGATCGAAGTAAATACTGTAGATATTGAGAATTTATACAACTTTGTAGTAAAAAACTTTTTGATTTGAATTTGTTTATGCCTTCAAAAATCGATTTGAAATTTTCTTTGCCGAGTGTTTTATTTTTGACACTCGGTCTTTGCCGAGTGTCAAAGAAAAACACTAGGCAAAGAATTTTCAAATTTAAGAAATTCAAATGTAGTTTTTGCATGACAAGATGATTTCAAAACAAAAAGTTATCGACTACAAAGTTTCATAACTTTTTTAGATCTACAAAGTTTATTTAGAGAGTTTTTCCATCTGAGGTTGTTTAAAACAAATCAAAATTTAAAATTTTCAATTAAAAACGCGGTTTTGCATGACAAGATGAACTCAAATAAAAAAGTTGCCAAATACAAAATTTCATAACTTCTCAAGATCTACAGAGTTTATTTAGGTTATTTTGTCATATGTTCATCCGACATGGTGATTCTAATATTTTTCTCAAATCTTATCTCTCTCTCGTAGTTTCATAAACTATAAGATAGAGATGTAAAATTTGTAAATAAATTTGTTTTGGCTTTGTCAAATAAAGAAATGATCAAAGTAAATGTTGTAGATCTTAAGAATTTATACAACTTTGTAGTTAAAAACTTTTTGATTTGAATTCGTTAAGGCCTTCAAAATTCGATTTGCAATTTTCTTTGCCGAGTGTTTTATTTTTGACACTCCGCAAAGAAGGTCTTTGCCGAGTGTCGAAGAAAAACACTCGTCAAAGAATTTTCAAATTTAAGAAATTCAAATGTTGTGTTTGCATGACAAGATGATTTCAAAACAAAAAGTTATCAACTACAAAGTTTCATAACTTTTTTAGATCTACAAAGTTTATTTAGAGAGTTTTTCCATCCGAGGTTGTTTAAAACACATCAAAATTTAAAATTTTCAATTAAAAACGCGGTTTTGCATGACAAGATGAACTCAAATAAAAAAGTTGCCAAATACAAAATTTCATAACTTCTCAAGATCTACAGAGTTTATTTAGATTATTTTGTCATATGTTCATCCGACATGGTGATTCTAATATTTTTCTCAAATCTTATATATCTCTCTTGTAGTTTCATAAACTATAAGATAGAGATGTAAAATTTGTAAATAAATTTGTTTTGGCTTTGTCAAATAAAGAAATGATCAAAGTAAATGTTGTAGATCTTGAGAATTTATACAACTTTGTAGTTGAAAACTTTTTGATTTGAATTCGTTAAGGCCTTCAAAATTCGATTTGAAATTTTCTCTGCCGAGTGTTCTATTTTTGACACTCGGCAAAGAAGGTCTTTGCCGGGTGTCGAAGAAAAACACTCGGCAAAGAATTTTCAAATTTAAGAAATTCAAATATTTTGTTTGCATGACAAGATGATTTGAAAACAAAAAGTTATCAACTACAAAGTTTCATAACTTTTTTAGATCTACAAAGTTTATTTTGAGAGCTTTTCCATCCGAGGTTGTTTAAAACAAATCAAAATTTAAAATTTTCAATTAAAAACGCGGTTTTGCATGACAAGATGAACTCAAATAAAAAAGTTGCCAAATACAAAATTTCATAACTTCTCAAGATCTATAGAGTTTATATAGGTTATTTTGTCATATGTTCATCCGACATGGTGATTCTAATATTTTTCTCAAATCTTATATATCTCTCTTGTAGTTTCATAAACTATAAAATAGAGATGTAAAACTTGTAAATAAATTTGTATTGGCTTTGTCAAATAAAGAAATGATCAAAGTAAATATTGTAGATCTTGAAAATTTATATAACTTTGTAGTTAAAAACTTTTTGATTTGAATTCGTTAAGGCCTTCAAAATTGGATTTGAAATTTTATTTGCCGAGTGTTTTATTTTTGACACTCCGCAAAGAAGGTATTTGCCGAGGGTCAAAGAAAAACACTCGGCAAAGAATTTTCAAATTTAAGAAATTCAAATGTAGTTTTTGCATGACAAGATGATTTCAAAACAAAAAGTTATGAACTACAAAGTTTCATAACTTTTTTAGATCTACAAAGTTTATTTAGAGAGTTTTTCCATCCGAGGTTGTTTAAAACAAATCAAAATTTAAAATTTTCAATTGAAAACGTGTAACATCCTAAAAATTTGCATCTTTTGAAATAGGTCTAAAATGATTTAATTAGGTATTTTTGTGCTCATAAAAACATAGTAAAAATGAAAATTTTCCTTAAATTAAAATTCATCATAGGGTTTAGCAACAATGTTGTGTATACATGCTGATGCATATGATTTAAGGTGATGTTGCTTGTTGCTCCTTTGTGTATTGAGAGTGAGAAAAATCTTTAAAATACAAGGCCGATCATACTTGTCTGACACGTCTTTCTCTTTTCCTACAATCAAACTCCTTGATTCTCAGCTTATGCTTTCATTTGGAGTTTCTCAAAATATTTTCTTTGTAACCCAAATCACTTCTTGAGTTCCTCACCCGTCAATCTATAAAAACATATCAAAAACTATTTCAGTATTTTTCTGGAACTTGTTCCCACATTTCTGTAAGCATAATCTAATTTGTAGATGCTCCAAATTATATTGTCATGAGCTCCAAATATTTTATTTGAGTTCTTCAATCATTCAATCTGTCTCTAGGAATTTTTCCAGGGATTTTCTAAGCTTAGGAGCATTGTTGTGATATAAATAGTAATTGTAAACTTTGTTAGAATTATTTTTATGCACAAAATTAATTAATTCCGAAAGTACTTAATCCTAACTCTTGTCCATCTCAAACCAAACCTTTGGCTCTTAGACTAATGGATCAAGGTCTATACACGACTATCTCGCATCGATCTGCTCTACCTGTTCTTTTATTTCCTTTCTTGGTCTATTTTGCTTTCACGAGAGGTTATTATATATACGGATATGAAGAAGCAAGCAATTAGGCCAAATCTTTTATGCGTATAGCTTACGGCAGCCTGTTGCTAGTTTTGTTTCTGTTGCCACGAAAGAGAAATCGAACTATATTTCCTCCCAAATATACGCTAAAGGTGCACAGGGACTCCATGACTCGATGTTGGTTGTTATGCCCATTTATAAATAGCAAATCGAGCCTCCTGTATCCCTTTTCCAAACCTTTGAAAATATCCTGGTTGATCGAAGCCACGCAATCTGTCGCCGGTGCCGCTTACCTCGCACAGAATCAAACTACCATCATCGGCATATACAGCCACCCATTAAAAAGCGAGCTGCTTCCTGATGCCGCTAACAGATGCACCGTGACGGCTAGGATGCCTTTGCCTTATTTCTTGTTTCTCCACAAGATTTTGGTCCCATACAACATCCGCATCAACTACGGCTGTAATTCGATTCTACCACGGATAAAACAGCCACCAGCCTATAGATTGGTCCGACTTGTTTTGCCTTTCGATGTTGCTGCTCTTTTCTCCTAACCCTAGCACCTCTCATCTACCGAACCATCTCTTGCCGTAGCCGCCATAGCCAAACGATGACCAAAAAGATCATCAGCCACGATGCAGATCAGCCGAAATCGTCTACACCCCGACAGCGCAATCTACCATCAGCTGGAATTTTCTTGTGAAGACGCACAGGCTTTCGAGGAACACTTGCTTTGTTTTCGGCCGGAGGAGCACGACGATATGAAACACCACCACCGGTACGGTCACCGTTCTTTTTCTGTATCTATATCATCTTCGGCTGTGTACCAGTCTTACCATCGATCTGTTTCCAGCTATGAACTTCCGCAAAGCAAGTAGTTGCCGGTCACGAAGGGATAAGCTAGCAGGCTATCTTGTTTTCATCTACATCTACTACACATCCAACCACCGCGTCCGTGTTCGCTAGCATGAAGTACCTCAGCTGTGATCGTCCTGACCACGCGAGCTAGCTGATGAAGCATACGCTAAAGTGCACCATGATTAACGAAAGGTTAGCGGCCAGATTAGTTCTTGTCATATTACTCTATTACTAAATCAGGTGCTGATGTCATGCTAACATCACTTTGGTGCAATATCCGAGTCCCTGCAATAAAAAAATAATAAATAGGAGTGCTTACACACGTAACCAGCTTAATTCATGCAGGCATGATTAAAGATGTGTATTATTTTATTGATTAAAGATGATGCTGACCAGGTCACGTACATGTCATTCATGCATAATAGATTACTATTATCCATTTATTCCTCAATTCAAGAAAATTCATCTTATATATATATATCCCGAAGGTATTCCCTAATAACTACATAAAAAAAATTATGCAATTGGATTTATAAATAAGATATAATTAGTTTATTTTGGTTTTCTATTTCAAAATACAAATTGACTTAACATGATATTTCTCTAGAATTTTCTATATATAATTTTTATATAATTAAAATAAATAAGTTTCAAAAGTAAATCTTTCGGTAGTTGTTTCTATTTTGGCATAGCTCTAATTAGAGTGCTTTTCACGTCTTGGTGCTTGTAGCAATGTGTAGATTAGTTTTCAAACCATTTTTATTGTTTGGTGTTTGTTCTAATTTAGTTCTATTGTTTGCTTCGTGTATGTTTGGCCCCGATTGTTTGTGTGTTTGTGATCGATGATCGGAATTAGTCGGTGGGCAATTCGTGGTGATCAAGAGTGCTTCAGTGATCAAGATCAGAGCCTTGGCAACTAGTAAGACAAGCAGGATCAACAAGAGCATTTGAATTAAGGCAAGTATAGCATTTGGATTTTATTTGTGTGACCATGATCCTGTGACTAGATTAATGTTAAGTAATAAATGATAAAAATGACTTTTTAGCCACTTTATGATTTATCTGTACGTGATCACCCGGGACAACAGTGCAACCATGAGGGCTATAATGGCTCTGGCTTTAGCTTAGTATGAAGACCTTTTCTAGCTTGTTAGAGGTTACCCGAAAGGGCGGAGGGGCTGAACCGTTTTGGGTATAGTGCGAGCCCCTGTCCTTATGTGTATAGGCTGCGCGTCATTGTGCCATTTGGAAGGGGGGCATCTATATCTGCGCGCAAAGGAAACCTTGCGGCCCTAACATGTTAGACGAACTTTTGAAAGGCTTCATAGTGATCCCTGCCGACCTTCCTTGGTAGTGGGTTAAGAGGCTGATCACCTCGGGCGAAAGGGTAAATCATGACTCATGGGTAAAGATGTACAACCTCTGCAGAGTGCTAAAAACTAGTATACTAGCCGAGCTCATGGTCAGGAGCGGCCTTGGGGACATCTACATTAAGGGTGATGATTCTTGTGTGTTAAATATACTCATTGTTTATTGTTTAATGCTTTACATTACTTATGTCACATTGATCATGAGGTTGTGGGAGCTATACAATCTAGTTGCTATACTTGTGGAGTTCGACATGGACTCACTCTTGCTATTTCCCCCACACTTCAGGAGATATTTTAGGCTTGTGATCAACCAGTCAGTTTGGATCCTGTAGAGTGAAGTTAATACCCGAAGTTTGAAGTTGTCTATCCGCTGTTTGCTATCAAAGGTTATCTCTTTTATACTAAGTATGTGATATATTTATGCATTGTCTTTTGATATTACCCTTTATTTGTAGCTATATGTGAGGTTTGACTTGTAAAACTCACATATGGTGCATATCTGATTTTGTCCTTAAAATCGGGTATTACAAAACGCGGTTTTGCATGACAAGATGAACTCAAATAAAAAAGTTGCCAAATACTAAATTTCATAACTTCTCAAGATCTATAGAGTTTATTTAGGTTGTTTTGTCATATGTTCATCCGACATGGTGATTCTAATATTTTTCTCAAATCTTATATATCTCTCTTGCAGTTTCATAAACTATAAGATAGAGATGTAAAATTTGTAAATAAATTTGTTTTGACTTTGTCAAATAAAGAAATGATCAAAGTAAATGTTGTAGATCTTGAGAATTTATAGAACTTTGTAGTTAAAAACTTTTTGATTTAAATTCGTTAAGGCCTTCAAAATTGGATTTGAAATTTTCTTTGCCGAGTGTTTTATTTTTGACACTCGGCAAAGAAGGTCTTTGCCGAGTGTCGAAGAAAAACACTCGGCAAAGAATTTTCAAATTTAAAAAATTCAAATGTTGTGTTTGCATGACAAGATAATTTCAAAACAAAAAGTTATCAACTACAAAGTTTCATAACTTTTTTAGATCTACAAAGTTTATTTAGAGAGTTTTTCCATCTGAGGTTGTTTAAAACAAATCAAAATTTAAAATTTTCAATTAAAAACGCGGTTTTGCATGACAAGATGAACTCAAATAAAAAAGTTGCCAAATACAAAATTTCATAACTTCTCAAGATCTCCACAGTTTATTTAGGTTATTTTGTCATATGTTCATCCGACATGGTGATTCTAATATTTTTCTCAAATCTTATATATCTCTCTTTTAGTTTCATAAACTATAAGATAGAGATGTAAAATTTGTAAATAAATTTGTTTTGGCTTTGTCAAATAAAGAAATGATCAAAGTAAATGTTGTAGATCATGAAAATTTATATAACTTTGTAGTTAAAAACTTTTTGATTTGAATTCGTTAAGGCCTTCAAAATTCGATTTGAAACTTTCTTTGCCGAGTGTTTTATTTTTGACACTCGGCAAAGAAGGTCTTTGCCGAGTGTCACAGAAAAACACTCGGCAAAGAATTTTCAAATTTAAGAAATTCAAATGTAGTGTTTGCATGACAGGATGATTTCAAAACAAAAAGTTATCAACTACAAAGTTTCATAACTTTTTTAGATCTAAAAGTTTATTTAGAGAGTTTTTCCATCCGAGGTTGTTTAAAACAAATAAAAATTTAAAATTTTCAATTAAAAACGCGGTTTTGCATGACAAGATGAACTCAATTAAAAAAGTTGCCAAATACAAAATTTCATAACTTCTCAAGATCTACAGAGTTTATTTAGGTTATTTTGTCATATGTTCATCCGATATGGTGATTCTAATATTTTTCTCAAATCTTATATATCTCTCTTGTAGTTTCATAAACTATAAGAGAGAGATGTAAAATTTGTAAATAAATTTGTTTTGGATTTGTCAGATAAACAAATGATCAAAGTAAATGTTGTAGATCTTGAGAATTTATATAACTTTGTAGTTAAAAAGTTTTTGATTTGAATTCGTTAAGGCCTTCAAAATTGGATTTGAAATTTTCTTTGCCGAGTGTCGGCAAAGAAGGTCTTTGCCGAGTGTCAAAGAAAAACACTCGGCAAAGAATTTTCAAATTTAAGAAATTCAAATATAGTTTTTGCATGACAAGATGATTACAAAACAAAAAGTTATCGACTACAAAGTTTCATAACTTTTTTAGATCTACAAAGTTTATTTAGAGAGTTTTTCCATCTGAGGTTGTTTAAAACAAATCAAAATTTAAAATTTTCAATTAAAAACGCGGTTTTGCATGACAAAATGAACTCAAATAAAAAAGTTGCCAAATACAAAATTTCATAACTTCTCAAGATCTACAGAGTTTATTTAGGTTATTTTGTCATATGTTCATCCGATATGGTGATTCTAATATTTTTCTCAAATCTTATATATCTCTCTTTTAGTTTCATAAACTATAAGATAGAGATGTAAAATTTGTAAATAAATTTGTTTTGGATTTGTCAGATAAACAAATGATCAAAGTAAATGTTGTAGATCTTTTGAATTTATATAACTTTGTAGTTAAAAAGTTTTTGATTTGAATTCGTTAAGGCCTTCAAAATTGAATTTGAAATTTTCTTTGCCGAGTGTCGGCAAAGAAGGTCTTTGCCGAGTGTCAAAGAAAAACACTCGGCAAAGAATTTTCAAATTTAAGAAATTCAAATATAGTTTTTGCATGACAAGATGATTACAAAACAAAAAGTTATCGACTACAAAGTTTCATAACTTTTTTAGATCTACAAAGTTTATTTAGAGAGTTTTTCCATCTGAGGTTGTTTAAAACAAATCAAAATATAAAATTTTCAATTAAAAACGCGGTTTTGCATGACAAAATGAACTCAAATAAAAAAGTTGCCAAATACAAAATTTCATAACTTCTCAAGATCTACAGAGTTTATTTAGGTTATTTTGTCATATGTTCATCCGACATGGTGATTCTAATATTTTTCTCAAATCTTATATATCTCTCTTTTAGTTTCATAAACTATAAGATAGAGATGTAAAATTTGTAAATAAATTTGTTTTGGCTTTGTCAAATAAAGAAATGATCAAAGTAAATGTTGTAGATCATGAAAATTTATATAACTTTGTAGTTAAAAACTTTTTGATTTGAATTCGTTAAGGCCTTCAAAATTCGATTTGAAACTTTCTTTGCCGAGTGTTTTATTTTTGACACTCGGCAAAGAAGGTCTTTGCCGAGTGTCAAGAAAAACACTCGGGAAAGAATTTTCAAATTTAAGAAATTCAAATGTAGTGTTTGCCTGACAAGATGATTTCAAAACAAAAAGTTATCAACTACAAAGTTTCATAACATTTTTAGATCTACAAAGTTTATTTATAGAGTTTTTCCATCTGAGGTTGTTTAAAACAAATCAATTTAAAATTTTCAATTAAAAACGCGGTTTTGCATGACAAGTTGAACTCAAATAAAAAAGTTGCCAAATACAAAATTTCATAACTTCTCAAGATCTACAGAGTTTATTTAGGTTATTTTGTCATATGTTCATCCGACATAGTGATTCTAATATTTTTCTAAAATCTTATATATCTCTCTTGTAGTTTCATAAACTATAAGAGAGAGATGTAAAATTTGTAAATAAATTTGTTTTGGCTCTGTCAGACAAAGAAATGATCAAAATAAATGTGGTAGATCTTGAGAAGTTATACAACTTTGTAGATAAAAACTTTTTAATTTGAATTCGTTTAGGCCTTCAAAACGCGATTTGAAATTTTCTTTGCCGTGTGTTTTATTTTTGACACTCGGCAAAGAAAGTCTTTGCCGAGTGTCGAAGAAAAACACTCGTCAAAAAATTTTCAAATTTAAGAAATTCAAATGTAGTTTTTGCATGACAAGATGATTTCAAAACAAAAAGTTATGGACTACAAAGTTTCATAACTTTTTTAGATCTACAAAGTTTATTTTGAGAGTTTTTCCATCCGAGGTTGTTTAAAACAAATCAAAATTTAAAATTTTCAATTAAAAACGCGGTTTTGTATGACAAGATGAACTCAAATAAAAAAGTTGCCAAATACAAAATTTCATAACTTGTCAAGATCTACAGAGTTTATTTAGGTTATTTTGTCATATGTTCATCCGACATTTACATTCTAATATTTTTCTAAAATCTTATATATCTCTCTTGTAGTTTGATAAACTATAAGAGAGAGATGTAAAATTTGTAAATAAATTAGTTTTGGCTTTGTCAGATAAAGAAATGATCAAAATAAATGTTGTAGATCTTGAGAAGTTATACAACTTTGTAGAGAAAAACTTTTTGATTTGAATTCGTTTAGGCCTTCAAAATTCGATTTGAAATTTTCTTTGCCGAGTGTTTTATTTTTGACACTCGGCAAAGAAGGTCTTTGCTGAGTGTCAAAGAAAAATACTAGGCAAAGAATTTTCAAATTTAAGAAATTCAAATGTAGTTTTTGCATGACAAGATGATTTCAAAACAAAAAGTTATCGACTACAAAGTTTCATAACTTTTTTAGATCTACAAAGTTTATTTAGAGAGTTTTTCCATCTGAGGTTGTTTAAAACAAATCAAAATTTAAAATTTTCAATTAATACGCGTTTTGCATGACAAGATGAACTCAAATAAAAAAGTTGCCAAATACAAAATTTCATAACTTCTCAAGATCTACAGAGTTTATTTAGGTTATTTCTTCATATGTTCATCGGACATGGTGATTCTAATATTTTTCTCAAATCTTATATATCTCTCTTGTAGTTTCATAAACTATAGGATAGAGATGTAAAATTTGTAAATAAATTTGTTTTGGCTTTGTCAAATAAAGAAATGATCAAAGTAAATGTTTTAGATCTTGAGAATTTATACAACATTGTAGTTGAAAACTTTTTGATTTGAATTCGTTAAGGCCTTCAAAATTCGATTTGAAATTTTCTTTGCCGAGTGTTTTATTTTTGACATTCGGCAAAGAATTTTCAAATTTAAGAAATTCAAATGTTGTGTTTGCATGACATGATGATTTCAAAACAAAAAGTTATCAACTACAAAGTTTCATAACTTTTTTACATCTACAAAGTTTATTTAGAGAGTTTTTCCATCCGAGGTTGTTTAAAACAAATCAAAATTTAAAATTTTCAATTAAAAACGCGGTTTTGCATGACAAGATGAACTCAAATAAAAAAGTTGCCAAATACAAAATTTCATAACTTCTCAAGATCTACAGAGTTTATTTAGGTTATTTTGTCATATGTTCATCCGACATGGTGATTGTAATATTTTTCTCAAATCTTATATATCTCTCTTGTAGTTTCATAAACTATAAGACAGAGATGTAAAATTTGTAAATAAATTTGTTTTGGCTTTGTCAAATAAAGAAATGATCAAAGTAAATGTTGTAGATCCTGAGAATTTATATAACTTTGTAGTTAAAAACTTTTTGATTTGAATTCGTTAAGGCCTTCAAAATTCGATTTGAATTTTTCTTTGCCGAGTGTTAGGTCTTTGCCGAGTGTCACAGAAAAACACTCGGCAAAGAATTTTCAAATTTAAGAAATTCAAATGTAGTGTTTGCATGACAAGATGATTTCAAAACAAAAAGTTATCAACTACAAAGTTTCATAACTTTTTTAGATCTACAAAGTTTATTTAGAGAGTTTTTCCATCCGAGGTTGTTTAAAAAAATCAAAATTTAAAATTTTTAATTAAAAACGCGGTTTTGCATGACAAGATGAACTCAAATAAAAAAAGTTGTCAAATACAAAATTTCATAACTTCTCAAGATCTACAGAGTTTATTTAGGTTATTTTGTCATATGTTCATCTGACATGGTGATTCTAATATTTTTCTCAAATCTTATATATCTCTCTTGTAGTTTCATAAACTATAAGAGAGATGTAAAATTAGTAAATAAATTTATTTTGGCTTTGTCAAATAAAGAAATAAAAAAAATAATTGTTGTAGATCTTGAGAAGTTATACAACTTTGTAGTTAAAAACTTTTTGATTTGAATTCGTTTAGGCCTTCAAAATTCAATTTGAAATTTTCTTTGCCGAGTGTTTTATTTTTGACACTCGGCCAAAGAAAAACACTCGGCAAAGAATTTTCAAATTTAAGAAATTCAAATGTAGTTTTTGTATGACGAGATGATTTCAAAACAAAAAGTTATCAACTACAAAGTTTCATAACTTTTTGAGATCTACAAAGTTTATTTACAGAGTTTTTCCATCCGAGGTTGTTTAAAAAAATCAAAATTTAAAATTTTCAATTAAAAACGCGGTTTTGCATGACAAGATGAACTCAAATAAAAAAGTTGCCAAATACAAAATTTCATAACTTCTCAAGATCTACAGTGTTTATTTAGGTTATTTTGTCATATGTTCATCCGACATGGTGATTCTATTATCTAAAATCTTATATATCTCTCTTGTAGTTTCATAGTTTATAAGAGAGATGTAAAATTTGTAAATAAATTTGTTTTGGCTTTGTCAAATAAAGAAATGATCAAAGTAAATGTTGTAGATCTTAAGAATTTATACAACTTTGTAGTTAAAAACTATTTGATTTGAATTCGTTAAGTCCTTCAAAATTCGATTTGAAATTTTATTTGCCGAGTGTTTTATTTTTGACACTCGACAAAGAAGGTCTTTGCCGAGTGTCAAAGAAAAACACTCGGCAAAGAATTTTTAAATTTAAGAAATTCAAATGTAGTTTTTGCATAACAAGATGATTTCAAAACAAAAGGTTATCAACTACAAAGTTTCATAACTTTTTGAGATCTAGAAAGTTTATTTAGAAAGTTTTTCCATGCGAGGTTGTTTAAAAAAATCAAAATTTAAAATTTTCAATTAAAAACGCGGTTTTGCATGACAAGCTGAACTCAAATAAAAAAGTTGCCAAATACAAAATTTCATAACTTCTCAAGATCTATAGAGTTTATTTAGGTTATTTTGTCATATGTTCATCCGACATGGTGATTCTAATATTTTTGTCAAATCTTATATATCTGTCTTGTAGTTTCATAAACTATAAGATAGAGATGTAAAATTTGTAAATAAATTTGTTTTGGCTTTGTCAAATAAAGAAATGATCAAAGTAAATGTTGTAGATCTTGAGAATTTATACAACTTTGTAGTTAAAAACTTTTTGATTTGAATTTGTTAAGGCTTTCAAAATTCGATTTGAAATTTTCTTTGCCTAGTGTTTTATTTTTGACACTTGGCAAAGAAGGTCTTTGCCGAGTGTCAAAGAAAAACACTCAGCAAAGAATTTTCAAATTTAAGAAATTCAAATATAGTTTTTGCATGACAAGATGATTTCAAAACAAAAAGTTATCAACTATAAAGTTTCATAACTTTTTTAGATCTAGAAAGTTTAAAAAAATCAAATTTTAAAATTTTCAATTAAAAACACACTTTTGCATGACAAGATGAACTCAAATAAAAAAGTTTTCTAATACTAAATATCATAACTTCTCAAGATCTACATAGTTTATTTAGGTTATTTTGTCATATGTTCATCCGACATGGTGATTCTAAAATTTTTCTAAAATCTTATATATCTCTCTTGTAGTTTCATAAACTGTCACACCCATATTTTAAGAACAAAATAGGATGCATAAAAGACTCATATGTGCCCCAGGAATAGTCGCACACATAAGTAGACAAATCTCAAATATACCATTGTAGTGTGTATTACATAGCGGAACATAGTAAATCACATAGTCTCATACAAAAATGATAGCATAAAGTAAACAACGCTCTTGACGGAAGCTCCACACAGGGACACTGTTGACTGGTTGACTCCAAACCTAGTACTCATAACGGTAATCCTCATTCCAGTCATCTTCATTGTCATATCCTGAGGTGTTTGGAAATTGCAAGAGTGAGCACATATCGTACTCAACAAGTATAACCAGGGGTTCATGAGGCTCAAATAGTTGACACGGGTTTGACTGGATTTAGCTTTTAATAGTGGATAGCATATTCATAATTAAATAGCAATTGTCAAGGTAGCATAAATAATCCATTATTCCCATGATCAAGTGTAAGCATAATTAATCCATAGCATAAACGATAATCAAATGATCATAATAACATAATAAGCTCATCATCTTAATGTAGATGTCCCCAAGGCCGCTCCTGACCGTGAGCTCGGCTAGTATACCAGTTTTACACTCTGCAGAGGCTGTACATCTTTACCCATGAGTCATGATTTACCCTTTCGCCCGAGGTAGCTAATCTCTTAACCCCCTTCCTAGGGAGGTCGGCAGGGATCACTATGAAGCCTTTCAAAAGTTCGTCTAACAAGTTAGGGCCGCAAGGTTTCCTTTGCGCGCAGATATAGAGCCCCCCTTCCGATGGCACAATGACTCGCAGCCTATACTCATATAGACAGAGGCCACACTATACCCAAAAGGGTTCAGCCCCTCCGCCCTTTCGGGTAACCTCTAACAAGCTAGAAAAGGGCTTCATACTGAGCTAAAGCCAGAGCCATTATAGCCCTCATGGTTGCACTGTTATCCCGGGTGATCACGTACAGACAAGATCTCATACAGTTATTTGACATTCTTTTATGTTCATTGCATAGCTATTAATCATCTTACATGATCATGGATTATATCAAGCACTAGTAAATCTACACCAAATGCATATCAAGTAGGTAGCAAGGAATCGAGGTAACAATCATCTATGATTTTGCTAAGGTCGACAAGGTGATAGCATGCATATGATATATATGTAGTTAATAGTGAATAGGTAACAAGGATGATCCCAAGTTATACTTGCCTTGCTCAAAGCTCTCCTGAGCCTGCTGGTCTTCAAAAGCTTGGTCTTGATCACCAACGTACGGCTCACCGTCTAATCCCAATCATCAATCAACAACACGCAATCCAATGTAGACAATCATACACGAAGCAAACAAGATATAATTAGAACAATACACCAAACAGTGGTAAAACAAATATAAAAGTTTATAAAAATATTCTACGCAGCGCTACGATCACACAAACGTAAAGTTCACGAAATTCGGAATTAAAACGTGAAAGATATGAATTTTCTAAGATTTCCTATAGAGGAATAATTAATTAAATACTACTGCAGAATTAAAAAGTTTCAAAACAGTAAACTAATACTTCTAACATGTAGAGCTCGAGAAAACGAATCTAACAAAATTTGAATGGACAAAAACGGATTTGAAATGAGCATGTTATAAGCATTTTAAAACCAGTGGCAAACTTGTAATTAGCAGAAAACGTATTTTTCTTTTAAACCGACAAAAATACGCTTTTAAGTTGAGAAAACGTATTCAGTGGAATACGCCAAGGACCGCGTGTTGATAAGTGAAGACCCCAGGGGCTCTTTAGCAATTCTCGCAGCGAAAGGGTATCTTCTAATCTCGACCGTCCGTGAACGATCCGACGGCCGAGATTACTCCAGAGGTTCCCAGGCGGCGGGCCGGCCGGCTCTCTGGCCTCCGGCGCGGTGGCGCCATGGCCGGGGAGGCCGAGCTCGCCGGAGCTCGCTGCCTGGCCGATTCCGAGCGCTGCTGCTTGAAGGAAAAGCACCGGGAGACGAAGAAACTCACCGCGAACACGTCTGGGGTCGTTGCTCGGGCCGAGGAGCAAGGGAGAGGTGTGGACACGCGCGGCGGCGGAAATTTTTCCGACGAGATCCGGAACACACGGTTTAGGGCTTGGTTTCACTAAATAGATGCAAAGGAGAGTTCGCTGCGGTGCTTGGGGGTCTTATAGGGCGCAAAGGAGCAAGAAATCCCAGAATCTTCGGGATTTGGGAGTTGGCTCGGGATCGGTTGCTTCCAACCGATTCCTACCCGGCCACGGCAGGAGGTAGGGGAAGGAGTGGGCGCTGCCATGCGGGCCCCGGTTGTCAGCGGTGCAAAGAGAGAAAAGAGGGGAGGGATGCGGGCCGCAGGGTTGCAGGGCCTCGGGAGGTTTCCTGGGCCGCGCGTAGGGGGAAAAGAAAAGGAGCATGCCTGGGGTGAGGGGAGCTGGGTCTCAGCCTGGATTCCAGGAGCTTTCTCTTTTTTTTTCTTTCCAATTTTTTTTCCAAAGCCGTTTCCAAAGAGAGTTTTGAATTCTCATCAAAAACAAGCATAAAATAAAATGTGCTCCAACATGAATGCGAAAAACATTTTTCTAAAACTTACGATAAATTTTATTTTCCACAAAATTATTTAAGTGCTACTTTAAATGCTCACAAAAATACTTAATTAAATCAAATTAAATCCTATTAATCCGAAATCAAATTTTGGGTGTTACATAAACTATAAGAGAGAGATGTAAAATTTGTAAATAAATTTATTTTGGCTTTGTCAAATAAAGAAATGATCAAAATAAATATTGTAGACCTTGAGAAGTTATACAACTTTGTAGTTAAAAACTTTTTGATTTGAATTCGTTTATGCCTTCAAAAATCGATTTGAATTTTTCTTTGCCGAGTGTTTTATTTTTGACACTCGGCAAAGGTCTTTGCCCAGTGTCAAAGAAAAACACTCGGCAAAGAATTTTCAAATTTAAGAAATTCAAATGTAGTTTTTGCATGACAAGATGATTTCAAAACAAAAAGTTATCGACTACAAAGTTTATTTAGAGAGTTTTTCCATCCGAGGTTGTTTAAAAAAATCAAAATTTAAAATTTTCAATGAAAAACGCGGTTTTGCATGACAAGATGAACTCAAATAAAAAAGTTGCCAAATACAAAATTTCATAACTTCTCAAGATCTACAGTGTTTATTTAGGTTATTTTGTCATATGTTCATCCGACATGGTGATTCTAATATTTTTTTTAAAATCTTATATATCTCTCTTGTAGTTTCATAGTTTATAAGAGAGATGTAAAATTTGTAAATAAATTTGTTTTGGCTTTGTCAAATAAAGAAATGATGAAAGTAAATGTTGTAGATCTTGAGAAGTTATACAACTTTGTAGTTAAAAACTTTTTGATTTCAATTCGTTAAGGCTTGCAAAATTTGATTTAAAATTTTCTTTGCCGAGTGTTTTATTTTTGACACTATGCAAAGAAGGTCTTTGTTGAGTGTCAAAGAAAAACACTCGGCAAAGAATTTGCAAATTTAAAAAATTCAAATGTAGTTTTTTCATAACAAGATGATTTCAAAACAAAAAGTTATCAACTACAAAGTTTTATAACTTTTTGAGATCTACAAAGTTTATTTAGAGAGTTTTACCATCGAGGTTGTTTAAAAAAATCAAAATTTAAAATTTTCAATTAAAAACGTGGTTTTGCATGACAAGATGAACTCAAATAAAAAAGTTGTCAAATACAATATTTCATAACTTCTCAAGATCTACAGAGTTTATTTAGGTTATTTTGTCATATGTTCATCCGACATGGTGATTCTAATATTTTTCTACAATCTTATATATCTCTCTTGTAGTTTCATAAACTATAAGAGAGATGTAAAACTCATAAATAAATTTGTTTTGCATTTGTCAAATAAAGAAATGATCAAAGTAAATGTTGTAGATCTTAAGAATTTATACAACTTTGTAGTTAAAAACTATTTGATTTGAATTCGTTAAGTCCTTCAAAATTCGATTTGAAATTTTCTTTGCCGAGTGTTTTATTTTTGACACTCGACAAAGAAGGTCTTTGCCGAGTGTCAAAGAAAAACACTCGGCAAAGAATTTTTAAATTTAAGAAATTCAAATGTAGTTTTTGCATGACAAGATGATTTCAAAACAAAAAGATATCAACTACAAAGTTTCATAACTTTTTGAGATCTAGAAAGTTTATTTAGAAAGTTTTTCCATGTGAGGTTGTTTAAAAAAATCAAAATTTAAAATTTTCAATTAAAAACGCGGTTTTGCATGACAAGCTGAACTCAAATAAAAAAGTTGCCAAATACAAAATTTCATAACTTCTCAAGATCTACAGTGTTTATTTAGGTTATTTTGTCATATCTTCATCCGACATGGTGATTCTAATATTTTTCTCAAACTTATTGTAATACCCGATTTTAAGGATAAAATCAGATATGCACCATATATGAGTTTTAGAAGTCAAATCCCACATATAGCTACAAATAAGAGGTAATATCAAAAGACAATGCATAAATCTATAACGTACTTAGTATAAAAGAGATAACCTTTGATAGCAAACAGCGGATAGATAACTCCAAACTTCGGGTATTAACTTCACTCTACAGGATCCAACTGACTGGTTGATCACAAGCCTAAACTTCTCCTGAGGTTTGGGGGAAATAGCAAGAGTGAGTCCATATCGAACTCCACAAGATTGTATAGCTCCCACAATCTCATGATCAATGTGACATAAATTATGTAAAACATTAAACAATAAACAATGAGCATATTTAACACACAAGAGTCATCACCCTTAATGTAGATGTTCCCAAGGCCGCTCCTGACCGTGAGCTTGGCTAGTATACTAGTTTTAACACGTTGTACATCTTTACCCATGAGTCATGATTTATCATTTCGCCCGAGGTGATCAGCCTCTTAACCCACTTTCAAGGAAGGTCGGCAGGGATCACTATGAAGCCTTTCAAAAGTTCGTCTAACATGTTAGGACCGCAAGGATTCCTTTGCGAGCAGATATAGATACCCCCTTCCAAATGGCGCAATAACGCGCAACCTATACACATAAGGACAGGGGCTCGCACTATACCCAAAACGGTTCAGCCCCTCCGCCCTTTCGGGTAACCTCTAACAAGCTAGAAAAGGTCTTCATACTGAGCTAAAGCCAGAGCCATTATAGCCCTCATGGTTGCACTGTTGTCCCGGTTATCGGTTACAGATAAATCATCAAGTGGCTAAAAAGTCATTTTTATCATTTTTTGCTTAAATATTAATCAAGTCACAAGATCATGGTCACAGAAATAAAATCCAAATGCTATACTTGCCTTAATCCATTTGCTCTTGCTGATCCT
Source organism: Sorghum bicolor (assembly GCF_000003195.3). Lineage (NCBI taxonomy): Eukaryota > Viridiplantae > Streptophyta > Magnoliopsida > Poales > Poaceae > Sorghum > Sorghum bicolor. The sequence goes on along the minus strand of NC_012875.2, from coordinate 13,509,099 downwards.
TTTAGTTCTGCTGGTCTTACTTGTTACCAAGGCTCTGATCTTGATCACTGAAGTACTGCTCACCGTCTAAACTCGATCATCGATCACACAAACAATCGGGACCAAACATACACGAAGCAAAGAAAGCTACAATTAGAAACAGTACACCAACCAATAAAAAGATTTGAAAACTAATTTACGCATCGCTACGAGCACTCAGACGTAAAAAGCACTCCAATTGAAATAAGAAACTACTACGGAAAGATTTAAATTGTAAAAGAAATAAACATGTAAAAGCATCTAACTGAATTTATATGACGTGTTTTTAATCTTAAGAAAATATAATTTATAACTACATTTTTGTGAATAATTAATCAAATTAATATATGTATTTCACACCAGGTTAAAAAACATATGTTGCTTTTATTACAAACTAGTTTCATACAAATTAATCGAGCTAATATTATTATATATCTTAATGATAAACACATGTCATGAGACAGGTTAAACATTACTGCTAGCATGTAGATTGTATCGGCCAGATTCTAGCGCAATAGTCACGGCATGGTGTAATTAATAGACAGCAAGGCATGGAGATGCTCACATCGAACAACTATGAATAATAGGCAGCGTCGTTGATGATCCTGCATGGCTGGACATGAAGATCATGCATGTGGTCGTGCGCCTGTATCAGTGGTTCCACAGCGGCCGGCAACTCCAAGCGACGGACTCGGCGACTTGTAGATGGCGAAACTATGATGGGATGGGTAGCAGCCATGGCTCCTGCAGCAGGCGATACTAGATCATAAAAAAACAGAGGTAGGAAAAAGAAGAGACATGACTCAGGAGGAGATCGACAATGTTGCCAGGCTCTTCTTAACACGAAGAAGACATGTACTCTCCTCAAAGGCTCGTACATTCTTGATGCCAGCAAGGAAGCTACAACAATGGAAACGACGTATGGCCTTCTCTGCCGAAGATGAACTGGAAGGCAACGGCTTGATCTTTCTCATCATGGTGGTGCTCGATCGAATCCGTAGCTTCAGCAAGCGTGGCTCAAGGCAAGGATTAACATGTAGTTTTTAGCATGGCAGATGGAGACGACGAGAGAGAGCAGTAGGGCTGTGCCTTAATCCTCGATTGCTATCTATAGTTGGGCATCACGGGATGGATATGGAGTCCTTGGCTTGCACGCCATATATCGCAGAAAGATTGGAAAGTAAAACAGAATTGATGGGTGACTCTTGATCTGTATATGTCCTCTCGTCCAAACAAAATATATGGGCCTAGAAACAAAACAACAGGTAGAACATGGATCAATGCGAGAATAGTATAGACCTTGATCCATTAATCAAAGAACCAAAAGGTTTGGTTTGAGATAGATTAGAGTTAGGAATAATTATTTTCGTAGTTAATTTATTTCATAAATAAAATAATTCTAGAAAGTCTAGAATTGATATTTAAGCTGCGAAAAATACTTCAAATGCTCTAAAAATTTGGAGAAAATTATCCGAGACATTATGAAACATGAAGAACCCAAATAAAGTATTTGGAGCTCATGATAAGTTTGTTTGGAGCATCTAAAAATTGGATTATGCTCCACGGAAAAGGCCAGAAAAATTCCCAAGAAGTTTATAGAGATTGTTTGACGGATGAGGAACTGAAAGGAGTGATTTGGGTTGTAGAGAAAAGATTTTAGGAAGCTTCAAATAAAAACATGAGGTGAAAAATAAGGAAATTTTGTTGTGGATAAAGATAAATACATACCGATCATGGAAGACCGTTCTACTAAACACAATTTAAAGATTTTGCTCACTCTCAACACACAAAGGAGCAACAAGCAAACATTACATTAAATCGAATGCGCCAGCGTGTATGCACAACAATGTTGCTAAACCTTATGATAAATTTTAAATTAGTGAAAAATATTATTTTTCCTATATTTTCATGAGCACAAAAAATACAAAACTAAATCAATTTTCATCCATTTCAAAAAGAACAAATTTTAGGGTGTTACAAATCTACCCCCTTAAAATGAATCTCGTTCTCGAGATTCGGAAGAGACACAGATTCCAAAAGTGAAACAAGAACAAGATCTTGATATCTATTTCAACTTCACAACTTGTATTCCAATGTAAACACTTATGTCTCGGGATCACAACTTGTGAACAAAACTTCCATAAAATATCTATTATTCGTAATTGTTCAAGGTCCATCTTGACTACCAAATTTTTAACTTATACAACTCAAGGACATGATACCTCAGCATGGATCTTCCTCCTCAGGTAGGAGTGGACCACCCTGATACTCAATTATTTTCCCTGATGGTGCGGTTAAGAAAATTTTCCACTAGGTAGCATAGATCACTGCTTTGTGCGCACATAACCATCCATTGCCAAGAACCAAAGGAATGTCGAGTGACTCTAACACAATGAGATTTACAGTGAAGTTTTCCTTGCTTATGACAAGACTGATATTTGAGCAAAACCCGATCTTCCTGCATTTCTCCCACTGGAGTTTGAACTAACAAAGGCTTCCTCGTTGGATACTTCACTCGCTCGATTGTCTTTACCAAGTTGGCGGATATGAAAGAATGCGAAGCACTTCGGTCAGACAGAGCAAAAACTAGCACTGAGTCCACATGAATATAACCTCCCACCACTTTGGTGGCTCCTTGAATGTTATTCATATCCACATTGCTCAGTCTTCCATTGATATAATTTTGCTGCACTTTACTTCCGAGAGCAGGCTTTTTACGAGCTTTCCTTTTACGCTTCCGTCGTTGTGGATTCTGATTTGGTTCAATATCAACTTGCCCTTCTGTATTATTATTTTGATAACACTCAGCTTTGTCATACTCGTAACATCTTTCTTCAAAGGCAAGATGATCATAACCATAGGATATCTTAGAAGACAATTATCACTTCAAGATAAATTAAATATGCATCATCCCGTGATATCCAGGTACTACCCCCCTTAAGACGAGATTGATTGGGGAATAGTAAGGACTAGTTCGAACGCTACACATCATAGTCTTTTAAATTTTCTTGTACCAAGTCTCTTAATCCAAGGTTACGTTCCTCACTAAGTTCCAATTATCGGTACCTTTATCATAGTTAAGTTGCTTCACCCTCACATTGTACATATAGCTTTGTAGACTTTGGTGTCATCTGATCCTCATAAACATAACTCTCAATCCATGAGTATCAGCAATGACATAAACCTTCATTGGTATTAGCACACTCCAAATAGAATGATATCTTGAAACAAACCAACATACCAAGCACTTGATGTCCTTGTAGATGTTCCTGTCCTTAACCACTTCTTCTCTTGTAACTTCTTTAATTAGGCTACCCCCCTTAAGAAAAGTCAACTAGGGGACACAAGAAAGGTAGCTTGCATATTTTCTAGATAAGTTAATATTGAGAACTTCTGACATCCCAAAGAACTTATGTGCAAGAGAACAAACAGGTATCCTGAAATTTTCTCGTGATATGAAAAACACCAGCGTAGTAAAATGGACATAACTCTTATTCTGTGAATCCAATAGAGTTGTAGCTTATACCTTTAGAAAACTTATGAAATTCCCAGCAACTTTCATGTAGAAAACCTCCTTAGGTTCTGTCTTTAAACTTAGGTAAAACAGCCAAACTTAATATCCATCCTGAAAATGTCTCAGCAAAGGTACAGTAACTTCCAAAAGTTATATCTCGAGCTACTTAACTCATCTGGAGATGATCCTTACATTTTTGAAAAGCTTGGGAAATCCTCTACAACTTTTGTATACCACGTTTTCCCAGATTCTGTCTTTAACTTGGCTGAAAATAGGAAATGCCAGATCTATCCAGATTTTGAAACTGAACAGAAACATCCAAGTCTAAATGTCATATCTCAGGTTCTACTTATCCAAATGAGTTCCAGCTTATACTGCTAGAAAGCTTAGAAGACTGTCTACAACTGTTCTATAGAACACTTTTCCAAATTCTATAGCTATATTTGTCAAAAACAGTAAGCAACCGAAACTGGTCTAGATTTCTGACAGCACAACTGTATCATCTTATAATTTTTGTAACTTCCAAACCATAATAGCTATGAGGGTGATTCTTACGGTCAGAGAAAGATCTTGAAGTCTAATTGTTACCAGAAAAAGGTGCTAGACTTTGCATGATCGAAACTTGAGATACTCCAGAATCATCGCAGACTGCTCCAGAAATCAGCAAGGGATAGAAACAAGATATAACCAAACCCAACTACTTATTTCATTAATCCTTATGCCTTAGGCCTATAAACTAATGAAATTGTGAAGAAATCCCACAAGATCATTGCCATCATTACAAAGATCCAAATCAAGCATAAACATAATGATAAACCAACTAAGCATTAAATGTTCACACGTCAGTCAACTTGCGATATTATCGTTCTTTTTATATTAAGGGTAAAGATCCTAAGATTCCCTTTCAACTATGTAAGCAGGTGGTAAGAGAAGATTCTAAAAGCATATCAAATCAAGGAGCGAAGATGAGAACAAGTACTTTTAAAATAAGCAACAAGGTAAAGATGAATAGCAATGGAAAGGATATAGTGTAGGGAAAAATATCAAAGTTTATAGAACAAGGATTTTATAACAATTTCAAAACCTTAAGACGGCCGATTACTAACTAGGCTTGCGTCCTACAGTCAGCATTGCTTTGATACCACTTTGTAATACCTGATTTTAAGGATAAAATCAGATATGCACCATATATGAGTTTTAGAAGTCAAATGCCACATATAGCTACAAATAAGAGGTAATATCAGAAGACAATGCATAAATCTATAATGTACTTAGTATAAAAGAGATAACATTTGATAGCAAACAGCGGATAGATAACTCCAAACTTCGGGTATTAACTTCATTCTACAGGATCCAACTGACTGGTTGATCACAAGCCTAAACTTCTCCTGAGGTTTGGGGGAAATAGCAAGAGTGAGTCCATATCGAACTCCACAAGTATAGCAACTAGATTGTATAGCTCCCACAATCTCATGATCAATGTGACATAAATTATGTAAAACATTAAACAATAAACAATGAGAATATTTAACATACAAGAGTCATCACCCTTAATGTAGATGTCCCCAAGGCCGCTCCTGACCGTGAGCTTGGCTAGTATACTAGTTTTAACACTCTGCAGAGGTTGTACATCTTTACCCATGAGTCATGATTTACCCTTTCGCCCGAGGTGATCAGGCTCTTAACCCTTTCCAAGGAAGGTCAGCAGGGATCACTATGAAGCCTTTCAAAAGTTCGTCTAACATGTTAGGGCCGCAAGGTTTTCTTTACGCGCAGATATAGATACCCCTTCCAAATGGCACAATGACGCGCAGCCTATACACATAAGGACAGGGGCTCGCACTATACCCAAAACGGTTCAGCCCCTCCGCCCTTTCGGGTAACCTCTAACAAGCTAGAAAAGGTCTTCATACTGAGCTAAAGCCAGAGCTATTATAGCCCTCATGGTTGCACTGTTGTCCCGGTTCTCGCTTACAGATAAATCATCAAGTGGCTAAAAAGTCATTTTTATCATTTTTTGCTTAAATATTAATCAAGTCACAAGATCATGGTCACTGAAATAAAATCCAAATGCTATACTTGTCTTAATCCATTTGCTCTTGCTTATCCTTTTAGTTCTGCTGGTCTTACTTGTTGCCAAGGCTCTGATCTTGATCACTGAAGTACTGCTCACCGTCTAAACTCCATCATCGATCACACAAACAATCGGGACCAAACATATACGAAGCAAACAGAGCTACAATTAGAAACAGTACACCAACCAATAAAAAGATTTGAAAACTAATTTACGCATCGCTACGAGCACTCAGACGTAAAAAGCACTCCAATTGAAATAAGAAACTACTATGGAAAGATTCAAATTGTAAAAGAAATAAACATGTAAAAGCATCTAACTGAATTTATATGACGTGTTTTTAATCTTAAGAAAATATAATTTATAACTACATTTTTGTGAATAATTAATCAAATTAATATATGTATTTCACACCAGGTTAAAAAACATATGTTGCTTTTATTACAAACTAGTTTCATACAAATTAATCAAGCTAATATTATTATATATCTTAATGATAAACACATGTCATGAGACAGGTTAAACATTACTGCTAGCATGTAGATTGTATCGGCCAGATTCAAGCGCAATAGTCACGGCATGGTGTAATTAATAGAGAGCAAGGCATGGAGATGCTCACATCGAACAACTATGAATAATAGGCAGCGTCGTTGATGATCCTGCATGGCTGGACATGAAGATCATGCATGTGGTCGTGCGCCTGTATCAGTGGTTCCACAGCGGCCGGCAACTCCAAGCGACGGACTCGGCGACTTGTAGATGGCGAAACTATGATGGGATGGGTAGCAGCCATGGCTCCTGCAGCAGGCAATACTAGATCATAAAAAACAGAGGTAGGAAAAAGAAGAGACATGACTCAGGAGGAGATCGACAATGTTGCCAGGCTCTTCTTAACACGAAGAAGACATGTACTCTCCTCGAAGGCTCGTACATTCTTGATGCCAGCAAGGAAGCTACAACAATGGAAACGACGTATGGCCTTCTCTGCCGAAGATGAACTGGAAGGCAACGGCTTGATCTTTCTCATCATGGTGGTGCTCGATCGAATCCGTAGCTTCAGCAAGCGTGGCTCAAGGCAAGGATTAACATGTAGTTTTTAGCACAGATGGAGACGACGAGAGAGAGCAGTAGGGCTGCGCCTTAATCCTTGATAGATTGAACTCAGAGATTGCTATCTATAGTTGGGCATCACGGGATGGATATGGAGTCCTTGGCTTGCACGCCATATATCGGAGAAAGATTGGAAAGTAAAACAGAATTGATGGGTGGCTCTTGATCTGTATATGTCCTCTCGTCCAAACAAAATATATGGGCCTAGAAACAAAACAACAGGTAGAACATGGATCAATGCGAGAATAGTATAGACCTTGATCCATTAATCAAAGAACCAAAAGGTTTGGTTTGAGATAGATTAGAGTTAGGAATAATTATTTTCGTAGTTAATTTATTTCATAAATAAAATAATTCTAGAAAGTCTAGAATTGATATTTAAGTTGCGAAAAATACTTTAAATGCTCTAAAAATTTGGAGAAAATTATCCGAGATATTATGAAACATGAAGGACCCAAATAAAGTATTTGGAGCTCATGATAAGTTTGTTTGGAGCATCTAAAAATTGGATTATGCTCCACAGAAAAGGCCAGAAAAATTCCCGAGAAGTTTATAGAGATTGTTTGACGGATGAGGAACTGAAAGGAGTGATTTGGGTTGTAGAGAAAAGATTTTAGGAAGCTTCAAATAAAAACATGAGCTGAAAAATAAGGAAATTTTGTTGTGGATAAAGATAAAGACGTACCGATCAAGGAAGACCGTTCTACTAAACACAATTTAAAGATTTTGCTCACTCTCAACACACAAAGGAGCAACAAGCAAACATTACATCAAATCGACTGCACCAGCGTGTATGCACAACAATGTTGCTAAACCTTATGATAAATTTTAAATTAGTGAAAAATATTATTTTTCCTATATTTTCATGAGCACAAAAAATACAAAACTAAATCAATTTTTATCCATTTCAAAAAGAACAAATTTTAGGGTGTTACAAATCTACCCCCTTAAAATGAATCTCGTTCTCGAGATTCGGAAGAGACACAGATTCCAAAAGTGAAACAAGAACAAGATCTTGATATCTATTTCAACTTCACAACTTGTATTCCAATGTAAACACTTATGTCTCGGGATGACAACTTGTGAACAAAACTTCCATAAAATATCTATTATTCGTAATTGTTCAAGGTCCATCTTGACTACCAAATTTTTAACTTATAAAACTCAAGGACATGATACCTCAGCATGGATCTGCCTCCTCAGGTAGGAGTGGACCACCCTGATACTCAATTATTTCCCCTGATGGTGCGGTTAAGAAAATTTTCCACTCGGTAGCATAGATCACTGCTTTGTGCGCACATAACCATCCATTGCCAAGAACCAAAGGAATGTCGAGTGACTCTAACACAATGAGATTTACAGTGAAGTTTTCCTTGCTTATGACAAGACTTATATTTGAGCAAAACCCGATCTTCCTGCATTTCTCCCACAGGAGTTTGAACTAACAAAGGCTTCCTCGTTGGATACTTCACTCGCTCGATTGTCTTTACCAAGTTGGCGGATATGAAAGAATGCGAAGCACTTCGGTCAAACAGAGCAAAAACTAGCACTGAGTCCACATGTGTCGAGGGTATCAGTAAGGGGTACCCTCAGCGATGCGCATTATGAGATTCCCCGTACGCCGGTCGAGACCCTCAATTCGACACTCTAATCTTACGTATGCGCCGCCATCGACGGCCGCAACCTCGAAGACGGAAATAGCGTCGAGCGAATCGATCAGGCGTCGAGCGCCGGTTACTGTCGAATACGGAACAGGCTCACGCGAACCGGGGGGCGTCGAGCGCAAGGACGCCGTCCGCCGCCTGACGCGCGCACGCGGGCTGGAGCATTAAATGCGCCTGATGCTTCCCCACCTAACGCACAGGTCACGGGAGGCGTGATAGGGAACAGGCTTCCGTCCCACCAATCTTTTTGCAGCCTTCCCGCCGAACGACCCAGGGCATGACAGGGCGCGGGAAATAAGGATGGGACGTCTAATCGGGACCCCCTCGAGACGTCTAAAGTCAGCGCTCCGGATATCGTTACGATACATGGCGTCCGACCCTCGACCGAACAAGGTTCCCTCCTAGGACGTAGGGGGCGTCAACTGACCCCGCCATAACCACCCCGCCGGATCCGCTGCCATACCGTACAAGCGTGCGACCGCTGAACCAACACAAGACGGCGCACAGGGCAGAACGCAGGGGCACGCGTAATCATCACCAGGCTACCCAGACGGGACAGCTCGAGGCTATGCCGGTACGGATGCCTCAAGTAGGTCAGCGCTTCATGCAGCTATCGACCCCTATTCTGACACCTATACATGTACCCTGGGTCTCTCCTTGGAACTATAAAAGGAGGGACTCAGGGATAGAACATCACGACACAAGACCACGCTCATACGTAGTAGAGCTCCACACTTCATACCACGCTTGTATTCGCCCCTGTACAAGCACTTAGGTGCAAGATAATACAAACTCTCCTCCCCCCGCTGGACGTAGGGCCTTCTCTTGCCCGAACCAGGATAAATCCCTGTGTCTTCTTGCATCACCATCTGGGAAAGGGAGCACGCATACAAATTTACTCGTTGGTGTGACCCCCCGTGGGGAAAACACCGACAGTTGGCGCGCCAGGTAGGGGTCCTGCGTGTTTTTCATCGATTTCCCACTCCTTTCCAGATGGCTACTCTCGCCTCGCCGATTCCACGCTCCAAGGTGATTTGGTTCGGGAGTCTCGAGTTCATGTCTACGGGCTCCGGTTACGACATGATCTTGCTCTCAGTCAGAGGACCAGGAGGAGCCCGCGTTGCGCCAGCACGATCGGGGGCCCGAGACGTCCACACCACCACGCCTCCCCGCCTAAGAAGAGGCGCGGACAGCATCACCGCGGCCCCTCTGCCTCATCACGACCGACAACTCGTGCAAGGCAGGAAGCGGGCCACAGGTCGGTAGCGCCGTGCGACGGGGCATCAAGCGCGACGGCTCAGCACCGCACAACGACAGGAGGGGATGCGTCTCGCGCGTTCTCCCCCACCGCTGCTAGGCTACTTCCACACGGGTTGTTCGCCCCAAGAACGGCACTGCCGTTCGGATTGGACAACGCCGCGGCGTCGCTCGCCAGGGCGATATGCCCAAACGCCCAGACGAGCGTTGAAAGACCAATGGTCCCCCCGCACGGCTCTGACGCGCGGCGGCCGGCGTACGAGCAGCCGGACCTTTCCCGAGTACGAGGCCTCCGTCGTCTAGGCCCTGGACGATACACGGTCACCTCCCTCAGACAGCGATTGCTGGAGGAGGGACGTGAGTGTTTCTACGCCGCCAAATCAGACTCCGACTCCGAGACTGATAGCTACGACCCTACGAGGGAATGCTATCACATCGACGGGGCGGTAGAAACTACCGACGAGACACAGGATGCTGTTGCGGGCGGTCGAGCCCCCGCGGCACGAGAAGACCCCAGGACGCCTGGGAACGGCGGACAGGTCGACCCCCCTCCACAGGAAGACAGAACCGCGCAGCTCGCGCAGTTGCGAGAACTCAAGATGAAGCTCGACGAAGGCCGCGAGCGCCTCGTCCTGCTCGAGCAAATCCTTGAGCAAGATCTACCCTACCCGCCGGGCGGAAGTGTCCGCAGACGCGCCCGAGAGGTACATCGACAGATCGTCGGTGACGCAGAGCCAGAGCAACCTGTCAGCCGTTTCCCTCGAGCGGGCCAGAACGTAGTGGCAGCAACGATGCTGCTGCGTAACATGCCAGAGCCATCGAACTCCCAGGCTCGACGCATTCGAGATGAGGTACAGACATTGCTCCAGGTGGCGGCGGTTCAACAAGCCGTAAGCTCGGCTTCTCGACGGCGAGGGGCTGCCACTGAGAAGCGCGACGAGCAGCCTCAAAATGAAAAGGAGGTGTCAGTCCATCAGCAACCTCCACCTCGAGGCAGAAAGACCACCCTCATCCTCCCCGTCGACAACCAGCGTCGACACGACGCACGGCATGACATCGAGGAGAATCGACGCCGCCGGTACGGGGACGCGGAAGAGCGCGGTTACAGCGCACATCGCGGTGGCAGGTACGACAGCGACGAAGATCGGGTGGCCCCCGAGCCACCGGGCCCACGGGTTTTCAGCAGGGCGATCCGCAGCACGCCCCTGCCCAGTCCATTTCGACCCCCGACCAGCATCGCGAAATACAACGGCGAAACCAAACCGGAATTATGGTTTGCCGACTTTAGGCTGGCCTGTCAGTTGGGGGGAGCTCGAGGAGACGATCGAGCTATCATCAGGCAACTCCCGCTTTTCCTCTCCGACACCGCCCGTCGATGGCTCGAGGAACACCCCGCTGATCAGATCCACAACTGGGTTGATCTGGTCAGAGTCTTCGAGGGTAACTTCAAAGGGACCTACATACGGCCCGGGAGCTCGTGGGACCTCAGCAAGTGCAAACAGAAGTCAGGAGAAACTCTTCGAGAGTATGCTCGACGCTTCTGGAAGCAGCGCACTGAGCTGCCGCACATCCCTGACCACGACGTCATCTTGGCGTTCGTCTCGGGCACTACCAGTCGAGACTTGGTGCGGGAATTAGGTCGCAATCGACCTCAGACCATCGACGGGCTGATGGACATAGTAGCCAACTATGCGGCAGGGGAGGAGGCAGTCGGGGCTTTCTTCGGCTCTGAAGGGAGAAAAGGCAAGCAGCCCGTCGATGAAGATGGGACCCCCAGTCGAGGCCTCAAGAAAAACAAGAAGAAGCAGAAAGAGCGGCGGTTCCACCGAGAAGATTCCGATGACAACCTTGTCGCTGCCATGGATCGAAAGAAACCTCGAGGCCCTCCAGATGGAGGCATCTTCGACAAGATGCTGGAGGAGCCGTGCCCTTACCATAAGGGAGGCGCCAACCACAAGCTCAAGGACTGTCGTATGTTGAAAAAGCATTTCGACGGTCTGGGGTTCAAGAAAGATGTGCGTGACGACTCCAAGAAAGAGAAGGGTGGCAATAAGGAGGACGGCAAAGATGACGACGGCTTCCCCGTCGTCCACGACTGCTACATGATTTATGGCGGACCCTCGACTCAGTTAACCACGAGGCAGCGCAAAAGGGAGCGTCGTGAGGTCTTCGCGGCAAGAATGGCGGTGCCCCAGAACCTTAGCTGGTCAAGCACCGCCATTACCTTCGATCGAGACGACCACCCCGACAAGGTAGTTGCCCCAGGCGTCTACCCGCTCGTCGTCGACCCTATCATCGTCAACACCCGTCTCTCAAAGGTGCTGATGGACGGTGGCAGCAGCCTCAACATCGTCTACCTCGAGACCCTCGACCTCCTCGGCATAGACAGAGGAAAGCTCCAGCCAAGCGCCGGCGGTTTCCACGGCGTCGTGCCAGGGAAAAAGGCACTGCCAGTAGGTCGAATCGACTTACCGGTTTGCTTTGGCACGGCGGCCAACTTCATGAAGGAGACCCTCACCTTCGAGGTGGTGGGGTTCCGAGGCACGTACCACGCCATCATCGGACGCCCGGGCTACGCCAAGTTCATGGCTATACCAAACTATACCTACTTGAAGCTGAAGATGCCAGGTCCCAAAGGCGTCATCACTGTCAGTTCTTCTTTCGAGCACGCGTACGAGTGCGACGTCGAGTGCGTCGAGTACGGGGAGGCGGTCGAGAACTCCACCGAGCTCGTCACGAAACTTGAGGCCCTGGCCGCTGAGGCTCCAGAGCCTAAGCGCCACGCGGGCAGCTTCGAGGTGGTAGAAGGAACCAAGAAGATCCCGCTCGACCCCAACAACTCCGACGGCAAGGTGCTGACGATCAGCGCCGACCTCGACCCCAAATAGGAAGCTGTGCTCGTCTACTTTCTCCGTGCAAATGCCGACATGTTTGCATGGAGTCCCTCGGACATGCCAGGCATACCAAGGGAAGTCGCCGAGCACTTCTTGGAGATTCGAGCCGATTCGAAGCCAGTGAAGCAGCGGTTGCGCCGATTCGACGAGGAGAAGCGCAAGGTCATTGGCGAGGAAGTCCAGAAGCTTTTGACGGCCGGATTCATCAAGGAGGTTCATTATCCCGACTGGTTAGCAAACCCGGTATTAGTTAAGAAAAAGAATGGGAAAATGAGGATGTGTGTCGATTATACCAGTCTAAATAAAGCATGTCCAAAAGTTCCTTTTCCATTGCCACGTATTGATCAGATTGTCGATTCTACCGCGGGATGTGAAACCCTTTCTTTCCTTGATGCATATTCTGGTTACCACCAAATAAAAATGAAAGAGTCCGACCAGCTCGCGACCTCTTTCATCACCCCTTTTGGGATGTATTGTTACGTGACCATGCCATTTGGGCTTCGAAACGCGGGAGCCACGTACCAACGTTGCATGCTCCACGTATTTGGCGAACACATAGGGTCGACGGTCGAGGCCTACGTCGACGACATTGTTGTCAAATCAAAGCGGCGAGGAGACCTGATCCAGGACCTCAAAATCGCTTTTAGCTGCTTACGCACCAACCGGATCAAGCTCAATCCCGAGAAATGTGTTTTCGGTGTGCCTCGAGGCATGCTCCTAGTCTACATCGTCTCGCAGCGCCGCATCGAGGCCAACCCCAAGAAAGTCTCAGCCATCACAAGAATGGGGCCGATCCGAGACATCAAGGGCGTGCATAGAGTCACGGGATGCCTTGCGGCTCTGAGCCGTTTCATCTCGAGACTAGGAGAAAAGGCGTTACCATTGTATCGACTCCTGAAGAAGGTCGAGCGCTTTTCTTGGACCCTCGAGGCCGAGGAAGCGCTCGAAAGACTGAAGAAGACGCTGACCTCGGCGCCAGTCCTGGTTCCGCCTCAACCTGTAGAGCCGCTACTCCTCTACGTTGCATCAACTACCCAGGTCGTCAGTGCGGCAGTGGTAGTTGAAAGACAGGAGGAGGGTCATGCGTTGCCGGTCCAAAGGCCAGTCTATTTCGTCAGCGAGGTGCTTTCGGAGACCAAGGCGCGTTACCCCCAAATCCAGAAGCTGATCTACGCCGTAATCCTCGCCCGCCGTAAGCTGTAGCATTACTTCCTTGGTCACCCCATCACGGTGGTTTCGTCTTTCCCTTTGGGTGAGATAATCCAGAGCAAGGAGGCCACGGGAAGAATAGCTAAGTGGTCGGTCGAGCTCATGAGTGAGACCCTCACTTACGCACCTCGGAAGGCCATCAAATCGCAAGCCCTGGTAGACTTCGTCGTGGAATGGACGGACTCCCAGCTTCCCGCGACTCAGGTCCAGGCGGAGCTGTGGACAATGTATTTCGACGGGTCACTCATGAAAACTGGGGCCGGGGCTGGCCTACTGTTCATCTCACCTTTGGGCGTCCACATGAGGTATGTAATCAGGATTCATTTTGCCGCATCTAACAACGTCGTAGAATATGAGGCCCTCGTCAATGGTCTCAAGATCGCTATTGAGTTAGGAGTCCGACGCCTCGACGTCCGAGGTGACTCCCAACTCGTCATCGACCAAGTAATGAAAACCTCGAGCTGCCACGACCCGAAAATGGAAGCGTACTACAAAGAAGTCCGTCGACTCGAGGACAAATTCTATGGTCTTGAGCTTGTCCATGTCGCCCGACGCTACAACGAGGCAGCCGACGAACTCGCCAAGATCGCATCGACTCGAGGCACGGTGCCACCTGACGCGCTCTCGAGAGATCTCCACGAGCCGTCCGTCGACTTAGGCTCGGGGGCTGGCATCGACGCTGCTCCCGCCCAATCGACTAACACCGTCGACACGCTCTTGATGGCGGCTGAAGTAATGGAGGTAGAACGGCAGCCTGGTCGACCGTTCGACTGGCGCACACCGTTCCTCGACTGCCTAGTCCGCGGTGAGCTGCCGGAGGATCGGTCAGAGGCCCGTCGTATCGCTCGACGGGCCAAGTCATATGTGATCTATGGCGAAGATAATGAGCTTTATCGACGAAGCCCGACGGGGGTCTTACAGCGCTGCATCACCGTGGAAGAAGGCCGAAAACTCCTCGAGGACCTACACTCGGGGGCTTGCGGCCACCATGCTGCCCCACGGACCCTTGTAGGGAACGCTTTTCGACAAGGCTTCTACTGGCCGACGGCCGTGGCGGATGCCATCGAGCTCGTACGGTCGTGTCATGGGTGCCAGTTCTATGCCAAGCAGACGCATCTGCCCGCCCACGCTCTTCAGGTGATCCCCATCACCTGGCCGTTTGCGGTGTGGGGTCTCGATTTAGTAGGACCTCTACAAAAGGCGAAAGGAGGGTACACCCATTTGCTAGTGGCCATTGACAAGTTCTCCAAATGGATCGAGGCTCGACCCATCACCAATATCCGCTCCGAGCAGGCTGTCCTTTTCTTCACCGACATCGTCCATCAGTTTGGGATCCCCAACGTCATCATCACCGACAACAGCACTCAGTTCACCGGCAAAAAGTTCTTGGACTTCTGCGATCAGCATCTCATCCGTGTGAACTGGTCTGCAGTAGCCCACCCTCGAACTAACGGCCAGGTCGAGCATGCCAACGGCATGATTTTGCAAGGACTGAAACCGAGGATCTACAATCGATTGAAGAAATTCGGCAAGAAATGGGTCGAGGAGCATTCCTCAGTCCTATGGAGCCTTAGGACAACACCAAGCAGGGCCACAAAGTACACCCCGTTCTTCATGGTCTACGGCTCTAAGGCTGTCCTCCCCACAGACCTCGAGTATGGGTCACCTCGACTCAAGGCGTATAATGAGCAATCCAATAAGGAGACTCAAGAAAACGCGGTCGACCAACTCGAGGAGGCTCGAGACATGGCCCTCCTCAACTACGCCAGATACCAGCAAAAACTTCGACGCTACCACGACAAGCACGTGCGCAAGAGGGACCTCAACGTGGGCGACCTTGTCCTACGACGCCGGCAAAGCAATCAAGGACGCCACAAGCTGACTCCGCCTTGGGAAGGCCCGTACGTGGTGGCCGAGGTCCTGAAGCCGGGAACGTACAAATTGGCAGACGAAAAGGGGGCAATCTTCACCAACGCATGGAACATCGAACAGCTACGTCGATTCTACCCCTAGAAGTCCTAAACTTACGTTCCTACATTTTGTACCAAGACTTTGTAAACGAACGCATGAATAAATAAAGTCTTTCCCTCGAGCGACTTCTTTTTGTGCCAAAAAGAGTTACAAGTCATAGTCTCGACGTTAAAAGGGGATGCCGACCATGACCCATCATAGTCAACACCCCCTCGGGGGCTACCAGGGGGACGACCCCCCCCAAACGTCGACAAAGCTAAGAAACTTTCAACTTTCTTTTCTTATTTAGTAAACCTTGCGCGGTTCGAGTAGCAGAGGTGCCTCGAGCCCCTCAAAGGCCGAGGGACAACGAGCCGGAGAACTCCTACGCCCCCGGGCTACGGAAACTCTACTCACTTCCTCACCATTGAGGTGATCGAGTTTGTTTGTGACGAAAGATCGAGCAGGGGGTACAAACGTAGGAACAAAGAGAAATAAAAGGACCTCGAGCGGAAAGGCAAATAAGCATTTAACAATTACAAAAAGACACTGTATTACTTAGCAACAGAATTAACAAAATATCATACAAGGGGCCCCAGGCGCCCTGAGCAGGCTCGCAGGCCTCAGTCCGCGGCACGATCCTCACCGCCCTCGCCTCCGCCTAAGCTAGTCTCAGGAGGGAGCACCTCAGGCTCAAAAAGCCTAGCCAGCCTTTCCCCAGGAGCCTCCGCATCGTCGATCAAGGCATGGAGCCTCTCCTCGTTCTCCGCGTCGGTCTTGGAGATGTCGGTGACAAAGCCGTGAGACACCACCTCCATGTCGTAGGAGAAGCCCGAGCAGACAACCGCCATCGCCCGCTTCACCCCGATGTGGAGGGCCAATACAAGAGACCTTAGGAAAAACCAAGCACACCCCGAAAAAAGAAATTTGATAGAGGAAACGTACCGCGTACGGTCTCCTCTAGGGCCGTGTTCTCGCCGACCAGCCTGGTGTTGGCCCTCTCGATCTCTTTGTTGGAGCGTGCCAGCTCGGTGTTGGCAACGCGAAGATCCTCGATCGCCTTGCCAGCCTGAACAATGGCCCCACTCTTCTCCAGTAGCTCTCCCTTCAGACGTTCAGCGTCGTCAGAGAGCCTGCGGGATTGAGCTCGCTCCGCCTCGAGATCTTCGAGGGCCTTCTTCTTGGTTTCCTCCGCGGCGCTCCTGGCAATCTCGCCGTTCACGTGCTCCACCTTCATCCTTTGGAAGGACTCTCGAAGGGAGTCCAGGTCGGTTTTAAGAAGGCCCTTCTCCTTGTCCAGGTCTGCGATAACGCTCTTGTAGGACAGGGCCTCCTCCCGGGCTTTGGACGCGGCCTCCTCGACCGTAAGAGCCCGCTCCCATAGCAGCATCGTCTCCTCCTCCGCCTTCTTTGAGGCCTCTCGGGCCTCGGCCAAGGCAGCCTCCCTCGCCTTCTTCTCCTCCTCGAGTGCTATGAGATCCTTATAAGCTTTAAGGAGCTTTTCCTGCGACTCGAGGAGTTGATCCTTGAGGAGGGGAAGCTGCTCCCAGCCGCCTCTCGTGGCGTGTATGAAACTAGACTTGATGCGGGAGGTCTCTTTCATATCCTGCGAACCAAGGATCGAACGGTTAGAGCGCAAAACCAAAAGGCTCCATGAGGGTTGAAGATCGAAAAGCACTTACGAAATAAGCCGGGCCGAGCCCGTTGTTGATAACGTCTGAGAGGAGCCCCACCACATGCTTCATCCAAAGGCGGAGCTCCTCGACGTGCTCCCACTTCTCTGCCTCCTTCCGATCGTCCAGAAAGATGCTAGGCTCGGACGGGTCGTGGGAGGCCCGGATGCGGATCCGATCGGGGCACCAGTGCTCCATCTCCCGGTCGGCCTGTGCCTTGACGCCGCGGATGAGGTCCTCGACGGTCTCGAGGGAGCCCCCATGGCGCAGGAACAGGTCGACGAGGCATGGGAACCGCCCGTCGTCGTCCACCGTCTTCCAGGTACCGTCCTTGGTCCCCGACGTCCCGATTTCATCCTCCTCGGAGGGAAAGCGGTCCTCCCATGCCCGACGCTCCCGGAGGAACCCTGGGGCGATCCCGTCCATGCCGTAGATCGTCCGCTTGATCTCGGACTCAGGGTCGGTGGGGGTGCGCATCATGCAGGCGAGCGCCACCACTCCATCCGCACGCCCCGGCTCTGCCCCGATCGCGGCGGGTGCCCCCGGGAGGAGCCACGCTGGGGTCGGGGGGCCGTACACCGGCAAATCCTCTTCTTGTTCGCCGGGCCCTTGCGGCTCCGGCGGTACTGGCTGGGCCGGACCTTGGGGCGGGGGCTCGAGTAGCCCCTCTTCTTGGCCCCCCTGCTCCTGCTGTTGCTGTTCCTCCTGCTGCTGTTGCTGTTGCTGCACCTCATATTCCTGCGGCTGCCGCGCCGCCTTGCGCTCCCGCTGTTCATCCTCCTCCCTCTTCTTCTTCTGCTCCTCGAGGGTGCGGAGGCCGTCGGGCCAGGGAGTCGATCCCGCGACGTTGGGGGTCGACGCTTCCTCCTCCATAGGGCGAGCGCCCCCAGACGCTTCGTTACCATCGGACGTATCGCTGATGGTGATGGGTTCCCCCTCGACCCCCAATCGAGGGGGCTCGGGGGCTCCCTCTGACGCTTGCGTCTGGGGCGCCTCATCATGAGTCGGCGGCGACGGAGTAGGCGCGGGACGAGACGGAGCCCTCTCGACGCCGGCTGGAGGTTGGGAGCTGGAGGAGCCTACGAAACAAAGGGTAAGGGTCAGACGTTATGATAACCGACACAAGAACATCGCAACCCCTAGAAATAAACTACGAACCTGGTTCCTTGGAGGCGGCACCCGTTTTGAGCCTCTTTGCCATGGATGGTTGGGCCTGCTCAAGGGTCCGCTTTAGCCTGAGAAAAGGTTGACATATGAGGAAAGGTGGAAGAATGGGAAGACAAAAACCGCAACATCAAAAAGGCTTACCCCACAGGGAGAACGGCTCGCCTCCCGCCACCCCGACCAGTGGGCCTCGAGCCACCCCGCGTCAGGGCCCCAGGCCCCTCGAGGGCAGGCACTGGCCTAGGCGCGTCGGTCCCCGCCTGGCGGGCGCCGGGACTGGCGCTCCTACGGCCGGCATCTCCTTTCTCAGAGGCCGCGGCGCGACCACGAGTTAGTGGCCCCGACGCCTGGGGCCTAGCCAGACCGCTCTCCCTGGGCACCGGGGGAGGGCGCGGTGCGTCTTGGCCCGCCTTGGGCGCGGGAGGGGTGTCGGCCCGGGGGCGACGAGATCCACTCGGACCCTCCTCTGGCGCCTCCGTCCGGGGGGCGTCGACGTCACCTCGAGGCGGGCCCTCGAGAATCCGATCGAGGCGCGACGCCATCCCCTCAGAGTCGTCGCTGTCCTCGTCGTCATCGTCATTGTCGTTAGGGGATTCTTCCTCAGGCTCCCCCCTCTGTCTGGATTTGGCTCGACGCGCCTCTAATGCTTGGCGGTCGAGGTTCTTCTTCTTCTCCCCCTTCTTTGCAGAGTCCTTGGCGGACTTTAGCTTTTCGGCAGATTGGCGCCGTTTGTCACGATCGACCTCGTCCTCCTTTACTGGAGGCCTCGAGGACCGGACATCAATCCGACCCTGCCAAAACAAAGGCAGACTTAGAAAAAAGAGAGGGGAGAAAGTAAACCCAGAATCGAGGCTGCGCGCAAGAAGAAAGCGTACCAGATCGATCGAGCCTGCGTCTGGTCTCATGGGGAAGCCGTTAACGTGCTCCGGCTGAAAATCACCGGCAATTGCAGCCCTGACTCGGGCCGCGACTTCGTCGTCCGCCGGAGCCTCGTTGGACATCCGACACGCCTCGAGGTCCCGAGATGAGACGCCAGGGCCCATCTCGTCCATCCTCAACGGTCGAGACATCAAAGGGAGAACTCTCCGTTGATGGACGGCCGAGAGGACGAGAGCGGCGGTCAAACCCTCCTGGCGAAGCTTCTTCAGGGCGTCGAGGAGGGGGTCGAGCCGAGATGGATGAGCTTGGACGACGCCGTATGTCCAGTCCGCTGGACGCTCCATGATCAGATGGCCCGAGTAGGAAGGTAGGAGGTTGTCATCGTTCCGCAGGTAAAACCACTGGGAGTCCCAGCCGGCGTGGTTGGTCGATAACCCTACCGGGATGTACTCCCGCGGCCTGTCCGTCTTCCCCGTCTTCTGCACCAGATTGAGGCATCCCGCCCGCACGGGCTTCCTTACGCCCGTGGTTCCGGTGGGGGCATGGAAAAGCTCGCCCCTGTAGAGGTGGAGCCACAGCTCCCAGTGCGGCATCATCCCCAAGTAGCCCTCACACACGGCGGCGAAGACCGCCGCTACGGTGATGGCGTTCGGAGAGAAGTGCTGGAGCTCCACCCCATAATGGAAGCAGAGGGCCCGCATGAAGCGGCTCGGGGGCGCGCCTAGACCGTGGCGGTGGAACTTGGCGATCGACACCACGTAACCCTCGGGCGGCTGAGGCCCCCTGTGACTCGCCGGCGGCGCGATCCACTCTGGCGATGATAGCGAGGTACGGCGGCGCAGCAGTCCCTCTTTCTCAAGCTCTAACAACCGGCGCTCCGTCATCGACGACGGGCGCCAGTCGTCGGCGGCAATGAGTCTTACAGGCATCTCGGCTGGAGGGCCGGTGGATTCGCTATAGCTCGAGGAGGCGTGTGCGCGTGAGACGGCGAGAAAGCAAAGGCAACGAGAGAATAAAAGCGAGAAGGCGGAAGGGAGAGGAACGGCGGCGACACCACGACGTATTTATAGGCAGCAGTCCGCCAACGGACAGATCCGAGAAATAAGGTAACTCCCTCCCTTAAATGCGCCACCTAATCCTAAAATTCCACGTCGACGCAGTGTCGTAACGTCAACCGCCTAAAAAGGCGCGCCCAACGGGCAGAAAGGCGAACCGCCACGGCCACTTCCTTCCCTCGTAAGCCAAGGGATGTACCCGCGAGAGTCTCGAGAGGTCGATGGCTGGCCCGCCGAAAGGGTTCGATAGCCGATCTCGAGCGCCAGAGTCAGGGATCCCCAGCGAGCGGTCGAAGATCGAGGCCCGCCTCGAGGACTCGCTGGCGATGTTCAAGGTAGGGTCGAGACAGTCGAGAGGAATCCCCCCGACGGGAGGCATCGAGCCGCCGGTCTCTATCGAATGAGACTGGTATCCCCGACCACGTCGATCCCGCTTTATGAGAACGCCTCCGGGCTACAGCTGACCCCCTCAAAAGGGGCACAGGTTCTCACTTGGACTACCCGCCAGGAACTCAATTTGGGGTGGAAGACGCTCGCTCTATCGAGAGTACGTTGAAACCCCCGGGCAAAACGAGCCAGTCAGAACCTTCCACCACTGGTGTCGAAAGCGCTTCTGCGAATTAGACAACATAACCCTCGAAGGAGTCAAAAACTCCTCCGAGGGCTCGGGGGCTACCCCCGCGGGGTCGCTCGCGCGCCCCCATGGAAATTCGACCACAAAACAAAGCCTCCACTCGAGCGCTAGCGCTCAAATGGAGGCTCGGGGGCTACTATCGAGGGTATCAGTAAGGGGTACCCTCAGCGAGGCGCATTATGAGATTGCCCGTACGCAGGTCGAGACCCTGAATTCGACGCTCTAATCTTACGTATGCGCCGCCATCGACGGCCGCAACCTCGAAGACGGAAATAGCGTCGAGCGAATCGATCAGGCGTCGAGCGCCGGTTACCGTCGAATACGGAACAGGCTCACGCGAACCGGGGGGCGTCGAGCACAAGGACGCCGTCCGCCGCCTGACGCGCGCACGCGGGCCGGAGCATTAAATGCGCCTGATGCTTCCCCACCTAACGCACAGGTCACGGGAGGCGTGATAGGGAACAGGCTTCCATCCCATCAATCTTTTTGCAGCCTTCCCGCCGAACGACCCAGGGCATGACAGGGCGCGGGAAATAAGGATGGGACGTCTAATCGGGACCCCCTCGAGACGTCTAAAGTCAGCGCTCCGGATATCGTTACGATACATGGCGTCCGACCCTCGACCGAACAAGGTTCCCTCCTAGGACGTAGGGGGCGTCGACTGACCCCGCCGTAACCACCCCGCCGGATCCGCTGCCATACCGTACAAGCGTGCGACCGCTGAACCAACACAAGACGGCGCACAGGGCAGAACGCAGGGGCACGCGTAATCATCACCAGGCTACCCAGACGGGACGGCTCGAGGCTATGCCGGTACGGACGCCTCAAGTAGGTCAGCGCTTCATGCAGCTATCGACCCCTATTCTGACACCTATACATGTACCCTGGGTCTCTCCTTGGAACTATAAAAGGAGGGACTCAGGGATAGAACATCACGACACAAGACCACGCTCATACGTAGTAGAGCTCCACACTTCATACCACGCTTGTATTCGCCCCTGTACAAGCACTTAGGTGCAAGATAATACAAACTCTCCTCCCCCCGCTGGACGTAGGGCCTTCTCTTGCCCGAACCAGGATAAATCCCTGTGTCTTCTTGCATCACCATCTGGGAAAGGGAGCACGCATACAAATTTACTCGTTGGTGTGACCCCCCATGGGGAAAACACCGACAACATGAATATAACCTCCCACCACTTTGGTGGCTCCTTGAATGTTATTCATATCCACATTGCTCAGTCTTCCATCGATATAATTTTGCTGCACTTTACTTCTGAGAGCAGGCTTTTTACGAGCTTTCCTTTTACGCTTCCGTCGTTGTGGATTCTGATTTGGTTCAATATCAGCTTGCCCTTCTGTATTATTATTTTGATAACACTCAGCTTTGTCATACTCATAACATCTTTCTTCAAAGGCAAGATGATCATAACCATAGGATATCTTAGAAGACAATTATCACTTCAAGATAAATTAAATATGCATCATCCCATGATATCCAGGTACTACCCCCCTTAAGACGAGATTGATTGGGGAATAGTAAGGACTAGTTCGAACGCTACACATCATAGTCTTTTAAATTTTCTTGTACCAAGTCTCTTAATCCAAGGTTACGTTCCTCACTAAGTTCCAATTATCGGTACCTTTATCATAGTTAAGTTGCTTCACCCTCGCATTGTACATATAGCTTTGTAGACTTTGGTGTCATCTGATCCTCATAAACATAACTCTCAATCCATGAGTATCAGCAATGACATAAACCTCCATTGGTATTAGCACACTCCAAATAGAATGATATCTTGAAACAAACCAACATACCAAGCACTTGATGTCCTTGTAGATGTTCCAGTCATTAACCACTTCTTCTCTTGTAACTTCTTTAATTAGGCTACCCCCTTAAGAAAAGTCAACTAGGGGACACAAGAAAGGTAGCTTGCATATTTTCCAGACAAGTTAATATTGAGAACTTCTGACATCCCAAGAACTTATGTGCAAGAGAACAAACAGGTATCCTAAAATTTTCTCGTGATATGAAAAACACCAGCGTAGTCAAATGGACATAACTCTTATTCTGTGAATCCAATAGAGTTGTAGCTTATACCTTTAGAAAACATATGAAATTCCCAGCAACTTTCATGTAGAAAACCTCCTTAGCTTCTGTCTTTAAACTTAGGTAAAACAGCCAAACTTAATATCCATCCTGAAAATGTCTCAGCAAAGGTACAGTAACTTTCAAAAGTTATATCTCGAGCTACTTAACTCATCTGGAGATGATCCTTACATTTTTGAAAATCTTGGGAAATCCTCTACAACTTTTGTATACCACATTTTCCCAGATTCTGTCTTTAACTTGGCTGAAAATAGGAAATGCCAGATCTATCCAGATTTTGAAACAGAACAGAAACATCCAAGTGTAAATATCATATCTCAGGTTCTACTTATCTAAATGAGCTCCAGCTTATACTGTGAGAAAGCTTAGAAAACTGTCTACAACTTTTCTATAGAACACTTTTCCAAATTCTATAGCTATATTTGTCAAAAACAGTAAGCAACCAAAACTGGTCTAGATTTCTGACAGCACAACTGTATCATCTTGTGATTTTTGTAACTTCCAAACCATAATAGCTATGAGGGTGATTCTTACGGTCAGAGAAAGATCTTGAAGTCTAATTGTTACCAGAAAAAGGTGCTAGACTTTGCATGATCAAAACTTGAGATACTCCAGAATCATCGCAGACTGCTCTAGAAATCAGCAAGGGATAGAAACAAGATATAACCAAACCCAACTACTTATTTCATTAATCCTTATGCCTTAGGCCTATAAACTAAAGAAATTGTGAAGAAATCCCACAAGATCATTGCCATCATTACAAAGATCCAAATCAAGCATAAACATAATGACAAACCAACTAAGCATTAAAGGTTCACACGTCAGTCAACTTGCGATATTATCGTTCTTTTTATATTAAGGGTAAAGATCCTAAGATTCCCTTTCAACTATGTAAGCAGGTGGTAAGAGAAGATTCTAAAAGCATATCAAATCAAGGAGTGAAGATGAGAACAAGTACTTTTAAAATAAGCAACAAGGTAAAGATGAATAGCAATGGAAAGGATATAGTGTAGGGAAAAATATCAAAGTTTATAGAACAAGGATTTTATAACAATTTCAAAACCCGCCGATTACTAACTAGGTTTGCGTCCTACAGTTAGCATTGCTTTGATACCACTTTGTAATACCCGATTTTAAGGATAAAATCAGATATGCACTATATATGAGTTTTAGAAGTCAAATCCCACATATAGCTACAAATAAGAGGTAATATCAAAAGACAATGCATAAATCTATAACGTACTTAGTATAAAAGAGATAATCTTTGATAGCAAACAGCGGAAAGATAACTCCAATCTTCAGATATTAACTTCACTCTACAGGATCCAACTGACTGGTTGATCACAAGCCTAAACTTCTCCTGAGGTTTGGGGGAAATAGCAAGAGTGAGTCCATGTCGAACTCCACAAGTATAGCAACTAGATTGTATAGCTCCCACAATCTCATGATCAATGTGACATAAATTATGTAAAACATTAAACAATAAACAATGAGCATATTTAACACACAAGAGTCATCACCCTTAATGTAGATGTCCGCAAGGCCGCTCCTGACCGTGAGCTCGGCTAGTATACTAGTTTTAACACTCTGCAGAGGTTGTACATCTTTACCCATGAGTCATGATTTACCCTTTCGCCCGAGGTGATCAGCCTCTTAACCCACTTCCAAGGAAGGTCGGCAGGGATCACTATGGAGCCTTTCAAAAGTTCGTCTAACATGTTAGGGCCGCAAGGTTTCCTTTACGCGCAGATATAGATACCCCCTTCCAAATGGCACAATGACGCGCAGCCTATACACATAAGGACAGGGGCTCGCACTATACCCAAAACGGTTCAGCCCCTCCGCCCTTTCGGGTAACCTCTAACAAGCTAGAAAAGGTCTTCATACTGAGCTAAAGCCAGAGCTATTATAGCCCTCATGGTTGCACTGTTGTCCCGGTTATCACTTACAGATAAATCATCAAGTGGCTAAAAAGTTATTTTTATCATTTGTTGCTTAAATATTAATCAAGCCACAAGATCATGGTCACAGAAATAAAATCCAAATGCTATACTTGCCTTAATCCATTTGCTCTTGCTGATCCTTTTTGTTCTGCTGGTCTTACTTGTTGCCAAGGCTCTGATCTTGATCACTGAAGTACTGCTCACCGTCTAAACTCGATCATCGATCACACAAACAATCGGGACCAAACATACAAGAAGCAAACAAAGCTACAATTAGAAACAGTACACCAACCAATAAAAAGATTTGAAAACTAATTTACGCATCGCTATGAGCACTCAGACGTAAAAAGCACACCAATTGAAATAAGAAACGACTACGGAAAGATTTAAATTGTAAAAGAAATAAACATGTAAAAGCATCTAACTTAATTTATATGACGTGTTTTTAATCTTAAGAAAATATAATTTATAACTACATTTTTGTGAATAATTAATCAAATTAATATATGTATTTCACACCAGGTTTAAACATATGTTGCTTTTATTACAAACTAGTTTCATACAAATTAATCAAGCTAATATTATTATATATCTTAATGATAAACACATGTCATGAGACAGGTTAAACATTACTGCTAGCATGTAGATTGTATCGGCCAGATTCTAGCGCAATAGTCACGGCATGGTGTAATTAATAGAGAGCAAGGCATGGAGATGCTCACATCGAACAACTATGAATAATAGGCAGCGTCGTTGATGATCCTGCATGGCTGGACATGAAGATCATGCATGTGGTCGTGCGCCTGTATCAGTGGTTCCACAGCGGCCGGCAACTCCAAGCGACGGACTCGGCGACTTGTAGATGGCGAAACTATGATGGGATGGGTAGCAGCCATGGCTCCTGCAGCAGGCGATACTAGATCATAAAAAAACAGAGGTAGGAAAAAGAAGAGACATGACTCAGGAGGAGATCGACAATGTTGCCAGGCTCTTCTTAACACGAAGAAGACATGTACTCTCCTCGAAGGCTCGTACATTCTTGATGCCAGCAAGGAAGCTACAACAATGGAAACGACGTATGGCCTTCTCTGCCGAAGATGAACTGGAAGGCAACTGCTTGATCTTTCTCTTCATGGTGGTGCTCGATCGAATCCGTAGCTTCAGCAAGCGTGGCTCAAGGCAAGGATTAACATGTAGTTTTTAGCATGGCAGATGGAGACGACGAGAGAGAGCAGTAGGGCTGCGCCTTAATCCTTGATAGATTGAACTCAGATTTTTTTTTAGGGTAGGATACATGAAGCAGAGATTGCTATCTATAGTTGGGCATCACGGGATGGATATGGAGTCCTTGGCTTGCACGCCATATATCGTAGAAAGATTGGAAAGTATAACAGAATTGATGGGTCGCTCTTGATCTGTATATGTCCTGTAACAGAACCGACCAAATTATAAGAGATTAAGCCTAACAGTGACCATTTGCATAGTCAAACCATCGAGCTTAAGCCCATATAATCCCGGTAGTCCGTGAAATCTCGAAGGATTTCAAACCACATATCATACAGACAGCCAAGATCGTAATAAGTTTAGCGGTCGCCATCCACAAATACATCCAGATTACAACATTCATAAAATACATCGGAGTTCTTAAAATTATTACAAACCAAGTTCTTCAAGTAGCGGAAGCTTCATAGTTCGAAAATACAACACACACACTTAGTCTGATAAAGTGCCATAGTTCGGTCATTCCCACAAAAGCAGAAGAGAAGATGGAGTGACCATCGCCCTTGGTCTGGTCATCAACCATGGCTGGGTACAGACAGAGGATGCAATAACTATAGTACATTTGAACATCTGCAAAACAACATGGGAGTAGAACCCTGAGTACGAGAATATACTCAGCTAGACTTACCCGTCATAAACTTAAAATAAAGACTCTTCAAGGATCATGAAGGCTATATAGTGGGGTAGCTGACAACCATTTTGCATAACTGCAGGATTTTATTACCATAACCTACATAAATCTTTCTTCTTGTAATTTGCTCAAGTTGAAAGTATCATTACCTATTATCTAGGTTTGCACCTGCACTATTACAAGCAAGTATAGTGATATAATAGTACCTCATCATAGCATTCTTAAAACCATTTATCATTATAACCCAAGTGTTCCATAGTCCTTACTACAAGGACGAAGCTCATGTCAAGTGCTCACTATCCAGGAGCGATGGCGATTCGAATCGATTTCTAACCAGCTGGCGAGTTTATTCCCCATACAAACCACACTCACTGATCAAGTGAGCTACAGATCACCGTATTGCACTATCCAGGACCAATTCGCGGGTTCGACAGGCACCTCCCGTACCCGAGGACCATTCCGGCGACCGAGGTATCCAAGGTATACCAAGGTTGCGCGCCACGCCCTCGTCGTTCTCCTCAACCATCACCAATACAGCGCGTACATCGGGTCGATTCGCGGTCGGAACGACTTATCCTTCCAGCTAAATGTGGGGCATGCGTTCAACATGACAAGAGGGCCGTCAACGATCGGTCCTTAATCGACACAGGCAGGGGCACCATGGTCAACCCACCATAAGATCCTGCCCGGTCTCCAATTCCATTCCGCACTTGATTATTCTTTTCCCCAAAGCAACCACTGCTTAACCAGGCAGGTATCCACCTATATCTCGCAGGTGACAGGGAATCACCCGACTTCTACCGGACTAAGCAAGCTAAGCATAGACTCCGCGGCTATCTACATAGGACAAGGTAGATAAACGAGTAGGGATAACAAGGAGTACATATGCATCAACGGTATCAAGCAATTCCTATCACTTAAATGCAGTATAGTAGAACAAGCATAGTATATCATGTAAGTTAGCGAGAATAGGGAGACTTAGAATGCTCCGGGGCTTGCCTTTCTCAAACGTGCTGGGCCGGTGATCCGGACACTCCTCTAGCTCCTCTCCGGGTTCCGGTGCTTCCGGAGGTTCCTGCTCCTGAATCTCCTCTGGCCCCTCGGGTCCCACCTCGTTCTCCTGCGAGCCTGTATGATGCATGTGTGCTCATGAGTGGAGTGCGAGATATCCGAGTGGATGCTTGTATGATAAGGTACCAAATGATCATGACATGATGCATAGTGTTGACGGTCCTTAAGTATCAAATTTAATTATCAAATAAACAAAGAAAAGGATCCAAATGAAATCAACATCTAGACTTAGGGTTTTATCTGACAGAATTCCACGAGTTTTGGTGTTTGTCTATTTCTGCAGGGGGTTATCACGAAATAAGGAAGAAAGGCCCACATGTCGGGATTACATAGAGATATCAACCCACCGCGCAATTTTCTTCCATCTAGAAGACTCCAGAAGCCACGGGAAGGAAGCGGAGCCCGAAAGGGGCCAGGCCCAGGGCGCCCGCCCACCTCTGGACTCCGTTCCGGACTCTCTTCGCACACGACGTTCTACCGACCTATTGGATCCAGAATAACATAGTACCACCTTGCCTATCGACCCAAAAACGCATAGAAGGGGAGGACTATATAAGGAGACCCCCTCTGGCCCCTGGAGGAGACAAGAAATTATCATAAAGATTGAGGGGTGCCCTCGAAGGAAAACCTCTTCTCTAAATAATATTTCTTTTTAGGCTTAGCAACCAATGTAAAGTAGAAATAGATCTTCTAGTTTCTACTAGATTGAGAGAGATAGAGTGGAGGTGTAGATCGGAGGAAGGCCGGCCTGTCGGTGTCTACTCCGAGTTGTACCTACGGGATCAAGTTTCCTAACCCGAGGCTTGCTTCTAAGATTCTTCAGTAATTCGACTTCTAATACTAGTAAGTTCTTGTTTTATTGTTCTTTGGTTTATGAGTTTACTTTAATCCTCTTCTGGTTGAGTATTAGAGTAATCACTTGTTAGCGTAAACGTGGTGTTTAGGCTAGGGTACTCATAGATATCCCCTGACTAGCTGGACCGTGGTAGTAGCGAGGAACGTGACAATTCTGAGTTACCTTTGCAGATCACATCTCGTTAGCAGGACGGGTAGGGTTATAGGTGCGGGTCGAACATCCTTTGTGTTGTCTAGATTCCGTGAGCCTCCCCAGTAGAACAGTAGATCATCCTTACCAAGGTTAGAACGAGACTACGGTTGCAGTCTTCTCTATACATCACTCACATCGAGAAACATTCTTTGTAGCCTAAAGGGATAGTAGCAATAGATCTGGTTAGTCAGATGCACCCTTTCTCCCAGTGGTAAAAATATAAATACGATACTCTGGAAAACCTCCCGGGTGAAATGCTCACCGATATCCGTGTGCTTGCGGATCATTTTCTAATTGCGTTACCAAATATCAACAAGCATTTCTGGCGCCGTTGCCGGGGAGAAAGACGGTTTGCTGAGATAACTTTGAGTCTTGCTATTATCTTGTATTATACTTTTATACTTTTATTCTTTTATCTTTTTATTTTTATCTTTATGGATAACTCAAATTCCATACCTATTATTAAATTCTTTGCACCTTCGGAGACCAATCATAGACCATGGGAGTCAACACGTCCTGCCCCTAATTATGATCTGTGTCCGAAGTTGATTGCAATAGGTCAAAACCAACCCTTTTCTATAGCCGAGGTCCTATCTTTTAATCAAAAAGATAATGCACTTTTAGCTACACCTAGGGAATCTATTAATCTTTCTATAAATTCTGGTTTAGACCTAGCCCTACAAGACCATGTTTTTCCTAGATATTTTCACATTGGTCTTAATCATATAACCTTTGGTAGAGTCCTTCTTTCTTTATCTATTAGTAAAGGAAGGTATGTCTTCATTTGTGGACATCCTTCTTGTACTAGTCTTCATAGAAAAATCTTAGAAATAGAGAAGGAATCATCTCCCAGACGAGGAAAGGAAGTTTCAATAGCCGATTTCCAAACATTTCAATCCCATGATTCGGCTATCCATCCCATCCTTGAGCTTAATAAATTCTACTATGCTCTTTCTCTTAAACCTCCCGATAATCCTATGAATTTCTCTAGACATCCCCTGCATAAGAAGGAGGATCGAGAAGAGCAACATCAATGGCTAGAGGGCATTAAAAATCCATGTGCTATCACCATTGAATGGATAGATAAAACAAACTTGAGAGACAATCCTAGAGGAATTTTTAGCATTCATGAAGAATCATCCTTGGAGTTTGAGAATGAGAGAAACAACAGTGAGCATGGAAGTTATTTCATAAATACCTTACCCAGTCCTTGCTCATATAAAACATCTCTCCAATCAATTAGTCTCTCCATCCTTATCACATTTGAGATCTCCAACCCTCTCTTCTTTTCTATTTATAAAAACTTTAAAAGAGCGGTTGTCGATGCATATGTCTATAATAAATATTCCAGATCTCGTTGAGTTAATTGATGGTTTCCCAAGGACAAGCTTAGTGTCCTAAAACAAGGACTTCTAATTATTTGCAACACTGCCTTGTGTATTGAGCATATAAAGATAATTGTAGAAATATTCCTTCGGGTATTCTTGTCACTAACCTTTCCAGGATTGGAGCAAGAAGATCGGATGAATGACAAGCACAAGGTATGTCCAACCAACCATCACACAACATTGAATTAAATTCATCCAAACTTGAATTTTGCAAAATTCAAGCTTGAGGGAGTACTTTACATAAAAACATCCTTTGCCATGTTGCTACGTTGGTTGTCCCTACCTTTGAGAGATGCTCAATTTGTTAAGTACTAATTACACTACTTCACCTCCACTTGAGTAGATCGCTATAAATGCTCTCATGCTACCTTTATTTGCTTTAGTATATGTCTAGGTTTGGAGTAGTTTCATTTATCTCTTAAATCAAGCATGGTGCTTAGTTTAGGAATGATGATCTTACTTCCAAAGGATTTTTAAATTAAGCATGGTGCTTAGGTTAAAATGCCCTCCTAAATCAAATTAGACATGGTGTCTAGGTTGATTTTTGAGCCGATAGTATGCTATAGTAGATATGGGATATTTTGTTGGACTAACCCCTGCAGGAAAACTTTCAATATCAACATGGGAAGTCCTGAGATACAAATTCATTGGAGATAAAGGAGACACATGAAGTTTAACAATTTGCACAAGAAGGACATAGCTCATTCATCATAAAGAGATGATCCATGGAGGGTGCCACAAACACGATGCACAACCGTTAAGAAAGGAAAGCTTCCACAAGGTGATACTGTACCGTCACTCCTAAAGTAAGGTAACATTTTAAGGTACGCGACTATCACTTTCATAAGCTTCTCCTTGGTTCTGGCATACACATGAATAAAAGAGACAAACATGTATGATTTGTAGCTCCAAATTAACCAACCCAATTAATTCAACATGTTTAGTCCTTTAATCTTTGTTCTTAGGACTACCTTCGTGATCCCACACTCCTAATCATATAAGCTAAAGTATTGCACATTCAATCTTTGGAAGATATAAACAAAACATAAATATAGATAGATTATCTTTCCATTAGGTTGAGCCATCTGATCTGACAAATGCTACACTCATGATCCATCAACTTTGTCTTGCTCACTATGCTTAAGGTTAGAGAAGAACAAATACACTTTTGGTTCTGTTGGTGTTTTCCACCAACAGGGCCCATGCACTTGATGTCTGCCTTGTCTCTATGAATAGGTACACTTCAAACAAAACATGGACGAGTTTTACAACTCCCAGATTCCATCAAGTGAAGAACCGGGATCTACGAGCACAAACACAATGGAGATCAGACACTTAGTTTCCCAATGGAAATATTGAAGAACCTCTGTGTCCGAGTTGGTACCTTGTACACTCCAGCAAACTTCGTGGTGATAGAGACTGGCACTGAGGAGAGGGCACCCATCATCTTAGGAAGGCCATTCCTAAACACCAGAAGTGTCATCTACGCTAATGCTGCCAAGATCAGTCTCTACATCAAGAGGAAGAAGGAGATTTTCCTTCAAGAACAAGACTACACAAACTTCAGAGCAATCCCGACATGAACCAAGGAAGAGGACCAACAGGAGGAACAGGAACAAGCAAATGTGGACCGAGTCAGCTAAGATGGTCACTGCAGCTCAAGGAGGTCAAGATCGTCGACTCAAGTCACCTTTCTTGATCAAGAAGGACGACCCTGGTGTTCCAAGAATCGAATGCACAAACAATGGATACTCTTTTTAAGAAGACACTCTACGACACCGGATCTGACGACAACATAATGGCCGCAGTCACTTATCAGCTCCTGCATGGAACCATGCCCCTAAAACCAAGATACATTCAGCTTCAAACAATTTTCAGGTCATTGACATGGGAGAAGACGAGTATGATCCATCCACCATCCTTGGAAGACCGTTCCTCAGCACTATCAAAGCCATTATCTACATTGGAATTGGAGAAGTCCACGTGTACTTCCCCTCTGAGAAGGTACGCCGCTATTTTACTGACCCTAACTATATAGTTGAAGATTCTAAGCAGGTCAGGACAAGAAGAAGACAACCCGCAACCAGAGGAGGCAAATCGGACGGATGGGTAGACTACGAAGGAGAAGTGATAAGGACTGAAGACATACAACTTGAACAGAACTGTCCTGAGGAGACCGTAGCACCGAGTCAGGTGTGGCAAGAGAAGATAGTTATACACGAAGAGGAGACGCCGCCGGAACCACCGACTACGCCACCCAGTGAATCTCAGGACGACTGAGAAAACAGAGAGTCCTGTTCGGAGGACTTAAAAATACCGAACGCCTTGCCAAGAGGTAAACTTGGTAGTTATCCTTTTCCTTTTAATTATTCAATTATAGTTTGCTTAGTTAATCATCTTCACACTATCTTAAAAAGAAAATAAAAATGTGAAAAAAACTGTAAGCCCCATGTGAGTAGATGTTGGGTATTCTTAACATCATTACCAAAAGTAGACTAAGTTCTCTAAATCTAGTAACGGTGCCAAAAATGCCAAACCTATCCCTCACACCACTTAAGCCAAGTTGTCATCCCCAGCATGATATAAGAGACGCGGTATTGAAATATGCAATTGCTCTTCTAAATAAATAATGAATGGGATCTGCAAGCGCACAGATTAATACCGATGCAGCATTTTAACCGGGAAGTATTCCAGGTATCGTTATTTATATTTTTACCACTGGGAAGGGATTAGCAATCATCACTATTGATTACAGAATAGAATATGAGATTGAGCATCTATCATTGCATGTATAATTGAGAACATTATATCTAACTCTTCATACAGGGATAAGTGTCACATAAAAGATATATGAAATAATAATAGTGACAAGGATAACTAATCTGATCTAGCCACATAATAAATATGATAAGCACCTCAATTAGATACTCTAGAAAGTCATTAGCATGGTATTAGAACGAACTACAAGAATATTCCCTAAGTTATTCTCAACTATATAGTCTAGCATTATCATAATTAGTGCAAGCATACTTAGCAATCATTGCGAGACAAGACTACGCCCATGCATAGTGATATTAGCAAGGAATATGAGAAACATAGCAATCACTCCCCTGTAATAATGTTGCTCTGCCAGCCCAATACACGAGAGGGGGACTATATAAGAATCAATGAAGCTGTCACTATCACGAACCACCCCACAATCTGGCATTTTGGGTACAATCGCAGATAAATACGGTATAAGCACCACGCCTACACAATATCTATCATTTACCCATGGATCCGATGGATAAACGCTATACGATCCTAAGCATGTATATAGATCGAATCTAACTAAGCCAAGTACATAACTATGATAAACTAAGAACAATATAATCTTGAATATAAGCATGTAGAGCAAAGTCATAAGCAATATATTGAAGTAGAACAAAGTCATATTCATAATATTGAAGAACAAAGATAATTAGAAAGCAATTAGAAGCACAATTAGAGAATTACCAAGAATCCTCTTGACAGATCCGGAAACCAATCGAAGATTGACTCCTTCTAGTTCTAATCCTATGTAGCTATGCTAATCTAGATGTCTAATTGATTTGGTGGCTCTAATCTTGATCAGAGGCTTCTTCTCCCTTGATGGAACAATGAATTAGGGTTGAGAGGCTCTCTCCTCCAGGGGCCAGGGGGTCTGGTTTTAAAGTCCCTCCAAGTGAATATGGGCCCTTGGATCAAACCGACATAGATTGTATGGTTTAGATTCATCCTTTAGGTCGGTGGAGATCTCCCGCAAAGCAGAGTCCTGATTGGACTCCTGGAGGGGGCGGGCGCCCAGTAGGACAGGGCGGGCGACCTGTCTCTGGCCCCGTTTCGCCTCCGCTTCGGTCTCATGGCTTCTGGAGTCTTCTAGATGTAAGATAATTGCACAGCATGTTAATATCTTTACGTAATCCCGACATGTGGGCCTTTCTTCCATATTTCCTGATAACCCCCTGCAGAAATAGACAAACACCAAAACTTGTGGAATTCTGTCAGATAAAACCCTAAGTCTGGATCTTGTTTTCATTTGGATCCTTTTCTTTGTTTATTTGATAATTAAATTTTATACTTAAGGACCGTCAACAAACTCCCCCAAGCTTACCTCTTGCTCGTCCCTGAGCAAGGATAGACTCAGCTATGGATCATAAGTAGTTGCAATATCTTTAAAAATTTGACGGTACACATGCTTTTAAATAAGATCTCATCTCGGAGTTAGAGTAAACTGTCAAGACTTAAAACTTACTTACTTTACCTTCACCATGGGACTTGTAACTGTCACTTCTGTCTTGAGTGGTTAAAAGATAGAACAGTCTAGCCAAGTGCCATGTCTCTTATTCTTGATCAGCTATAGCTCTGGGGTTTTTTGCAGATTTTCAAATAAAACTCAGAAATTCCTTGTATGACTCTCTCAGATCTCTCTTTTGTGGTATTTTTGGATCCTTACCAAGGCAGTGATGGTATATGCCTTCTCTCAAGATATGTAGTATTTGTGGTATGAGGCATAGTGACATTGCCCTCTCTCTCACCCTACTCTAATAAGGCTTTTATATCTGGAGCTCATAGGTGGGAGATAAAGTATACATACTTATAAGACATTTATTGCATAGTCAAACCATGGATCCAAAGAAACAAATCAATAAGCCAAATCAAGATGTGCATGTGTGGCGAATGAATGGTGTATGGTGATGATGGTGATAACAATGGTGAAAACAATGGTGGTGGAAGTCTAATTCTACTTTGCTCTTTGAGGGGATACATACCTTTCTTGCTTTTGAAATTTTATGAGGAGAATGAGATGCTCTTCTTTTTCTTTTCTCTCAGGTGGGTATCTTGTACCCCTAATTCTACTGTCGAACACTTGTCCATTTTTACCTCTCGTCTCACTCTTTTTTTTCTTTCGAGGTTCCGAGCACTTGCTCCTTTTTATTTTCTCGTATCTCTCTTTCTTTTTTTTAGAGTATTCATCTCTTGAGATAATATAGCAAGTGGTAGTAACAAGATAACTTGAGCATTTATTTCACAAGGGGAAAACAGAAATATTTTTGGTTATTCTCTCCCGGATTAGGAGTAGAATATTTTTGGGTGATTCTGGAGATGGAATGGGTGGATATATGTGGATGGTACTTCCGGAGTAGAAGTAGCATATATGAGTGAACGTGCAAGTGAAATCTTGATTTAACCACATGACAAGCTCCTAAGGGTCTACACAGCTTGACCACACTCAATGCTCATAAGCAGTAAATAGTAAATGTGTGGCTCAAAGTCTAGCAAGCATGTATATATGGCTGTGGTAGGAATTTAAACTCTCATCATACAGGAACTCATCATGCAACATTTTAAAGATTTTCAAAGATAAAATTCTCCAGAATTCTAGCATCTCTAGGAACAGATAAACAGCAGCTCAACCTTTCCATATCATATCCGTTAACAACTTAGACTTCAGATCAAATTTTCATCCCACAAGTTTAGGTCTAGGGTAAGCTTTAAATTATAACAGTTATATCTAAACTTGAGAGAGAACTTAAAATTTGCAAATTAGGCAGAGCAACTATTTATCATATCCATGCTTAAGTTTTATTTAGATACAGATTAGCATAGCCACTTTATTTATTTATTAAACACACTAAGCAAAAGACATATATATATATATAAGCATAAAATCTTTATTTGGTTTTCCATAGTTTATGTGTATTTATATTCTAAAATAATATAAGTATAAAGATAGATAGAAATACTTATCGAGATAAATGGGGGTGCTCTCCCCCAAGCTGAATTTTGACGTAATTTCTCTTGATGTAGCTAGCAGGTGGCAGAGGTGTATTTGAATGTCAGCAGCATTCTGACAGCAAATAGAATGTCCTCCGTCTGCTAGTCTTCTTGATTCTTAATTCTGTGGAGCTCAAATAGACAACAAAGCTTGTGGAACTGATTAAGTGTTAGCATAAGTATCTAGCCTTTATCATGTTGAGACTCCTTAAGAAATATTACTCCCTGTTTTTATATTTTTATTTTTATAAAGCAGAAAAATATTTATTTTATTTTTATGCCACCACAGTGAATGTACTTATGGGTTTTATGTCACTCGTATTGATGAGGACATCCCAACCAAGCATGGTCCATCTAATTCCACGCCAACCTCAACACCGACTACGCCGGCACCAGCCCAAGCCATTGATGGAGCAATTACACGTAGCCGAGCCAAGAAGCTACAACAAGAGGTGAACGCGCTACTTTGTGAGAGTTCTATTAATGTTAATGAGAATATTATACTACCTAAGTGTTCTACTTTGGTTATGCTTAGGTATACACATGAGGAGGGAGGTGACCTGGATCGCAAGGATTGGAACAACACGGTGCAGAACGGACCAGTTGAAAGAAGGGCAGATCGGACCAGTGCGGTGCAGAACGGACCAGTTGAAAGAAAAGATCATAACTTTCACTTTCGAGATGCTATGAAGGCCCATGAGCACTTGTTGGAAAGCTCTTCGAGTCTACATTCCAATGAATCAAGTGGCGACCAGTTTGGATACTCCATACTGCCTACAGACCAGAATTAGTACAGACTGCTCAGAAGGTCAACAGTCTGTCGTGACAGAATGTTGGTACAACTTGCCAAGTGAAACTGAACCAATCTACAGCGTTTCGTGGTGCATGGAATACATTGATGGAAAGCTCTTGGAGTCTAGTTTCACACCCAAGAAACGGTTCATCATTTGGACTTCCCAATAAAAAGTTATGGTCAGTTTATTGGAAACTGCTCTGGAGGCCAACAGTCACGCGAAGCCACTTCGGGAATCCATTTCGAGGGGACCTTTCACATTGCCTTCCCTCAGAATCTCTATTTCGTTTTCATACCTATCTAGCAAGGCTGTTGCTAGTATAAATACCCCCTAAGACTCATTGTAATGAAAGACTTATGATATTGAGAATACAAACCACTTTGTTCAGCTGTGTGCTAACAAATTCAGAGAGAGATCTCTACCCCTTTGCTCTTGTGTTTTCCTTCGCGGAGATTACAGAAGCGGCCGCGTCATCGGCACCCAATCCGTGCTCCTGATCCTCGAGTTTAGGTTGCGTAGGTTGGTTCTTTGAGAGTGTGGTTGGGCGAATCCTTGGTTCAGGCTGCCATATAGAGACGGTGGTTGGCTCCTTGTGCGTGTCGTCAGGTTGCACTAGTTATCCTCGCTGCTTGCAGCAAGTTATCGGCTGATCTTCAGCTAGTTATCCTACGTCGTGAAGATCGGGACAACGACCTCACCATCTGGTATCAGAGCTCAAGTTTCCACGGTAGGAATTTTACCCTTAGCTACATATATATATCTTGTTCGTCCTATCCACCAAAAAGCCATAAAAAAATTGCATTAGCCCTTTGTTTCAATCTGTTTTTCTTGTGAGTTTGGTTAAGTTTCAGTCCATTAGAGTTTTGTTTAGTTGCTGATCATTATATCCTTTCTGTGTCCTTTGTGCCTCTTTTATATCTATAAATCCCTAAAGAAAATCTGAAACCGGTATCATCCTTCGCGTAAACTTTGAGCCTATCAAGTTAGAACGCTGACGGTTGTGTCTTGTTTCAAAAAAAAAAGTGTGTGCAAGTGTCATATCTGCTCTTGTTCTTAGTTATAAAAAAAGGTATCAAAAAAAAAGGAAAGTGAAAAAAAAGGAGAGTTGAGGAAGAAAAGTTGTGAAGAAAGAGTAGAAAGTTCACTCTGTTTATGTGCTCAAGTTCTGAATTTTATATCAAGTCACACAATCAGTCATTATCCATCTTTGGTGCAAAATTTTGCTTGGGTTTGATTGCAACACTTGCATCCTAGGCATACTCCTTGTTTGCATCAAATCTGAATTATCTTTGCGCGTGTGTTTGTTCTATTTACATCACTCATATCTTGTGGTCAACACTAGGCATTGAACTTCTAGTTTGGATTGTGGTTTAACTTTACAATATCAAGAATTCAGACTGCATTCCTTGTGAAATATATCCCCACCAAGCTCCACAAATAACCCACCGTCATAGGAAAATACTGATCTTGGATTCTCCCAACCATCATTCTCGGTTACCACCTCGCATTGGCCGTTGTAATCTGCGGGGAACTCACATGAGCTTCGGTTGGTAAGAGAGGTGAGATTGTGAGATTCCACATATAATTCCCTATTCTACATATATTGTTGCTTTGCCTTCACTAATTTTTTACAGCAAGATGGCTGAGCATCCGAAGATTGATGATTGTGTCACCATGGCACAATTCGATGAGATGAAACAAAGCATGGAGACGCTAACAAACAATGTTCAAGCACTCATGAACCGGTTGCAAATTCATCCTCATGATAATGCAAATGACAGTCACCATGAAGATGGAGAAGAAGAGGATGAACAGCCCCATTATGATGATCGTCGTCACCGAAGAAATCATAGGCATAATCAGCGCAATGAAGAGAGGTTTGGCAAGTTAAAATTCACCATGCCCCAGTTTGAAGGAGGATATGATCCTGAAGCATATCTTACATGGGAGTTGAAGGTGGATAAAATTTTTCGTGTGCATAATTATTCTGAGAGAAAGAAGGTTGCCATGGCTGCTCTTGAGTTCGATGGGTATGCTCTAATCTGGTGGGAGCAAATGTTGAACGAAAGAGAAGAAGCTGGTCAAGGTGATGTTCGTTCATGGGCTGAAATGAAGAGAGAACTGAGAGCAAGATTTGTCCCCAAACATTGTCGCCGTGATTTGTTTGACAAGCTACAGAATCTGAAGCAAGGAAGCCTCAGTGTTGATGAGTATTATAAAGAGATAGAGAAGGCGATGATTAGAGCCAATGTAATTGAAGATGAAGAGCAAACAATTGCAAGATTTATGTCAGGGCTGCATCGGAATATTCAGCGCAGGTGAGGTCGTTGTCCCGATCTTCACGACGTAGGATAACTAGCTGAAGATCAGCCGATAACTTGCTGCAAGCAGCGAGGATAACTAGTGCAACCTGACGACACGCACAAGGAGCCAACCACCGTCTCTATACGGCAGCCTGAACCAAGGATTCGCCCGACCACACTCTCAAAGAACCAACCTACGCAACCTGAACTCGAGGATCAGGAGCACGGATTGGGTGCCGATGACGCGGCCGCTTCTGTAATCTCCGCGAAGGAAAACACAAGAGCAAAGGGGTAGAGATCTCTCTCTGAATTTGTTAGCACACAGCTGAACAAAGTGGTTTGTATTCTCAATATCATAAGTCTTTCATTACAATGAGTCTTAGGGGGTATTTATACTAGCAATAGCCCTGCTAGATAGGTATGAAAACGAAAAAGAGTTTCTGAGGGAAGGCAATGTGAAAGGTCCCCTCGAAATGGATTCCCGAAGTGGCTTCGCGTGACTATTGGCCTCCAGAGCAGTTTCTAATAAACTGACCAAAACTTTTTATTGGGAAGTCCAAATGATGAACCGTTTCTTGGGTGTGAAACTAGACTCCAAGAGCTTTCCATCAATGTATTCCATGCACCACGAAACGCTGTAGATTGGTACAGTTTCACTTGGCAAGTTGTACCAACATTCTGTCACGACAGACTGTTGACCTTCTGAGCAGTCTGTACTAATTCTGGTCTGTAGGCAGTATGGAGTATCCAAACTGGTCGCCACTTGATTCATTGGAATGTAGACTCGAAGAGCTTTCCAACAAGTGCTCATGGGCCTTCATAGCATCTCGAAAGTGAAAGTTATGATCTTTTCTTTCAACTGGTCCGTTCTGCACCGCACTGGTCCGATCTGCCCTTCTTTCAACTGGTCCGTTCTGCACCGTGTTGTTCCAATCCTTGCGATCCAGGTCACCTCCCTCCTCATGTGTATACCTAAGCATAACCAAAGTAGAACACTTAGGTAGTATAATATTCTCATTAACATTAATAGAACTCTCACAAAGTAGCGCGTTCACCTCTTGTTGTAGCTTCTTGGCTCGGCTACGTGTAATTGCTCCATCAATGGCTTAGCCTGGTGCCGGCGTAGTCGGTGTAGAGGTTGGCGTGGAATTAGATGGACCATGCTTGGTTGGGATGTCCTCATCACGTATACTCACATGGGGCTTACTGTTTCTTCACATTTTTATTTTCTTTTTAGGATAACACGACATGATTAACTAAGTAGACTATTTTTAAATAATTGAAAGGGAAAGGATAACTACCAAGTTTACCTCTTGGCAGGGCGTTCGGTGTTTTTAAGTCCTCCGAACGGGACTCTCTATTTTCTTAATCGTCCTGAGGTTCGTTGGGTGGCGTAGTCGGTACTTCCGGCAGCGCCTCCTCTTCATGTATAGTTATCTTCATTTTCCATACCTGACTCGGTGCTTCCGTCTCCTCTGGATAATTCTGTTTAAATTCTACGTCTTCTGACCTTATCACTTCTCCTTCGTAGTCTGCCCATCCGTCCTTGATGATCTGCCACCTCTGGTTGCGGTTGCGTCTTTTTCTTACCTGCTTAGATTCTTCAACGATATAGTTAGGGTCAGTAAAATAACGGTGTACCTTCTCTGAGGGGAAGTGCATATGGACTTCTCCGGTTCCAATGTAGATAATTGCTTTAACGGTGCTGAGGAACGGTCTTCCAAGGATGATGGGTGGATCATACTCGTCTTCTCCCATGTCAATAACTTGAAAGTCTGTGTAGACAAAGTGATCGTCTATTTTGACTGGGACATCAGATACTATTCCTTGAACTTCTCGAAATGTCTGATCTGCCATCTGAAGCTGAATGTATGTTGGTCTTAGTGGCATGGTCCCGAACAAGAGCCGATAGGTGACTGCGGCCATTATGTTGACGCCTGATCTGGTGTCGCAAATTGTCTTGTAGAAGTTGTATCCATTTATGGAGCAGTAGATGCTTGGCATTCCTAGGTCGTCCTTCTTGGTCAAAAACGGTGACTTAAGTTGGTGATCTTGGCCTCCATGAATTGCAGTGACCATCCTAGCTGACTCGGTCCACACTTGCTTGTTCCTGTTTCTCCTGTTGGTCCTCTTCCTTGATTTACGTCTGGATTGATCTTGAATTTGTGTAGTCTTGTTCTTGAAGAAAAATGTCTCCTTCCTCCCTTTGACGTAGAAACTGATCTTAGCAGCACTGGCGTAGATGATAGCTCCCGCGGTGTTCAAGAATGGCCTCCCTAGGATGATAGGTGCTCTCTCATCATTTCCGGTCTCTACCACTACGAAGTTTGCTGGGGCATATAAGGTACCAACTCGGACACAAAGGTTCCTCACTATTCCTTTTGGAAAAGTTATCGTCTGATCTGCAAATTGCAAACACATGGTTGTCTCTAATAAAGGATATGTAAAGAATTTCTCATAGAGTACCCTGGGTATAATGTTGACGCTGGAGCCAAAGTCGCAGAGTGCTTGTGGAACGTCCACCATGCCGATGTAGATCGGGATGACGGAACGTCTTGGATCGCCTCTCTTGACCGGCAGCCGGTCAGTAGAGAATTCATTGACGGGGTTACTCCAATTACCTGCATCAAACATGTCTACAAGATTTGCAGATTCTAATCCTTCCGGTTGTGATGGTATACCGGGGTTAGTAGCAGGAACAGCAGCAGCTATTTGATTTAACTGGGATTCAATCATTTTATTAAAGCTAATTTGATTCTTGATGGCAGTAGAAAAATTATCCATTCTATTATTTATATTTTCTAGCATTTTATCATTAGATGCCAATTTCTTAGATAGATTATCCATTAGCTTTCCTTGATTAGACACTAACTCTCTCAAAGGTGGAAAATTACTATTGTTGTTGTAAGAATTGTTACCTTGATAATTACCTGAGTAGTTAGGCCTCTGTTGATTCCAACCTTGATTTTGTTGAGGACGGTAGTAGTAGTTGTTGTTGTTGTTGTTGATGTAGTTCACATCCTCAAGCATCTCAGGGCAGTGGTTGCCTGAGTGTCCAGTGTCTCCACACTCCTCACAAGTCATGTGAGAGTCGTAGATGTGCATAACTTCTTTCTTGTCTCCAGCTCTATCATCGAGCTTCTTCATGAGCAGGTCTAGCTTTGCAGACAGCATGTCTACCTCCTTCAACTGATGCATACCTCCACCTCTCTTCTGTATCTGGGTCCTCTCTTCATTCCAGTTTTGGTTGGACGCCATCTTCTCCACAAGAGCTGTGGCTTGTGGTATAGTAAGTGATAAGAATGCTCCTCCAGCTGCAGCATCCATGGTCTCTCGGGCACTGTTGCCGAGCCCATGATAGAACGTCTGCATCAATAGCCAACTCTCCATTCCATGATGGGGACATTCTAGGATGTAGTCTTGAAAGCGCTCCCATGCTTCTGGAACAGATTCATCATTTTGTTGCTGAAAACTTGTAATCTTCCCACGGAGAGCATTGGTCTTGCCCATGGGAAAGAATTTTGCCAGGAAGTTTGTTGAGCAGAGTGCCCACGTAGTATTCTTCTCCTTTGTAGCGTAAAACCACTGCTTCGCTCTTCCTAACAGTGAGAATGGGAAGAGGCGAAGTAGTATAGCGTCTTTGGAAACTCCTGCTATGGTGAATGTGTTGCAAATCTCCAGGAAGTGTTGTAAATGAGCACTAGCATCTTCGTGTGCCTTCCCACAGAACTGGTTGGATTGCACCATATTGATAAGTCCAGGCTTGAGCTCAAAGTTGCCATCGATCTCTGCAGTAGGTCTAGTGCGGATGTTGTCCGTAGTGGGAGCTGAGAACTCGTGGATTGATTTATTCGCCATGGCTTCGAACTCTGAAGACAAGTTCCGGTGATCTTCTTGATTGGATGAAGCTTCTTTGTGAAGTGTTGATGATTTCTTTAGCTTGGCTCTCGTCTTCTTGAATAATGCTTCGGGATTGTTAACAAAATTTCCTAGAAGATGTCTTCTATTCATACATTCCCCTGCATAAGATAAAATAGAAAAATATCGGGGTAAAACTGTATGAGAGAATAGATAAGCTCAATCATATTAGTGATGCGAATGATAACTCAAAATCTTTTATTTCATTCCTGATTGGTAATCAACCTTCCCCGGCAACGGCGCCAAAAATGCTTGTTGGGTATTCTTAACATCATTACCAAAAGTAGACTAAGTTCTCTAAATCTAGTAACGGTGCCAAAAATGTCAAACCTATCCCTCACACCACTTAAGCCAAGTTGTCATCCCCAGCATGATATAAGAGACGCGGTATTGAAATATGCAATTGCTCTTCTAAATAAATAATGAATGGGATCTGCAAGCGCACAGATTAATACCGATGCAGCATTTTAACTCGGAAGTATTCCAGGTATCGTTATTTATATTTTTACCACTGGGAAGGGATTAGCAATCATCACTATTGATTACAGAATAGAATATGAGATTGAGCATCTATCATTGCATGTATAATTGAGAACATTATATCTAACTCTTCATACAGGGATAAGTGTCACATAAAAGATATATGAAATAATAATAGTGACAAGGATAACTAATCTGATCTAGCCACATAATAAATATGATAAGCACCTCAATTAGATACTCTAGAAAGTCATTAGCATGGTATTAGAACGAACTACAAGAATATTCCCTAAGTTATTCTCAACTATATAGTCTAGCATTATCATAATTAGTGCAAGCATACTTAGCAATCATTGCGAGACAAGACTAC
This sequence comes from Sorghum bicolor, assembly GCF_000003195.3. Lineage (NCBI taxonomy): Eukaryota > Viridiplantae > Streptophyta > Magnoliopsida > Poales > Poaceae > Sorghum > Sorghum bicolor. Next base: position 13,464,874 of record NC_012875.2, on the reverse strand, counting down.
GCCCATGCATAGTGATATTAGCAAGGAATATGAGAAACATAGCAATCACTCCCCTGTAATAATGTTGCTCTGCCAGCCCAATACACGAGAGGGGGACTATATAAGAATCAATGAAGCTGTCACTATCACGAACCACCCCACGATCTGGCATATTGGGTACAATCGCAGATAAATACGGTATAAGCACCACGCCTACACAATATCTATCATTTACCCATGGATCCGATGGATAAACGCTATACGATCCTAAGCATGTATATAGATCGAATCTAACTAAGCCAAGTACATAACTATGATAAACTAAGAACAATATAATCTTGAATATAAGCAAGTAGAGCAAAGTCATAAGCAATATATTGAAGTAGAACAAAGTCATATTCATAATATTGAAGAACAAAGATAATTAGAAAGCAATTAGAAGCACAATTAGAGAATTACCAAGAATCCTCTTGACAGATCCGGAAACCAATCGAAGATTGACTCCTTCTAGTTCTAATCCTATGTAGCTATGCTAATCTAGATGTCTAATTGATTTGGTGGCTCTAATCTTGATCAGAGGCTTCTTCTCCCTTGATGGAACAATGAATTAGGGTTGAGAGGCTCTCTCCTCCAGGGGCCAGGGGGTCTGGTTTTATAGTTCCTCCAAGTGAATATGGGCCCTTGGATCAAACCGACATAGATTGTATGTTTAGATTCATCCTTTAGGTCGGTGGAGATCTCCCGCAAAGCAGAGTCCTGATTGGACTCCTGGAGGGGGCGGGCGCCCAGTAGGACAGGGCGGGCGCCCTGTCTCTGGCCCCGTTTCGCCTCCGCTTTGGTCTCGTGGCTTCTGGAGTCTTCTAGATGTAAGATAATTTCACAGCACGTTAATATCTTTACGTAATCCCGACATGTGGGCCTTTCTTCCATATTTCCTGATAACCCCCTACAGAAATAGACAAACACCAAAACTCGTGGAATTCTGTCAGATAAAACCCTAAGTCTGGATCTTGTTTTCATTTGGATCCTTTTCTTTGTTTATTTGATAATTAAATTTGATACTTAAGGACCGTCAACAGTAGACGAGTGGCATAAAACCCATAAGTACATTCACTGTGGTGGCATAAAAATAAAATAAATATCTTTTCTGCTTTATAAAAACAAAAATATAAAAACAGGGAGTAACAATTATTAAGGAGTCTTAACATGATAAAGGCTAGATATTTATGCTAACACTTAATCAGTTCCACAAGCTTTGTTGTCTATTTGAGCTCCACAGAATTTAAGAATCAAGAAGACTAGCAGACGGAGGACATTCTAATCGCTGTCAGAATGCTGCTGACTTTCAAATACACCTCTGCCACCTGCTGCTTCCTTAAGTATCAAATTTAATCAACAAATAAACAAAGAAAAGGATCCAAATGAAATCAACATCTAGACTTAGGGTTTTATCTGACAGAATTCCACGAGTTTTGGTGTTTGTCTATTTCTGCAGGGGGTTATCAGGAAATAAGGAAGAAAGGCCCACATGTCGGGATTACATAGAGATATCAACCCACCACGCAATTTTCTACCATCTAGAAGACTCCAGAAGCCACGGGAAGGAAGCGGAGCCCGAAAGGGGCCAGGCCCAGGGCGCCCGCCCTGAGGACCTGGGCGCCCGCCCACCTCTGGACTCCGTTCCGGACTCTCTTCGCACACGACGTTCCACCGACCTATTGGATCCAGAATAACATAGTACCACCTTGCCTATCGACCCAAAAACGCATAGAAGGGGAGGACTATATAAGGAGACCCCCTCTGGCCCCTGGAGGAGACAAGAAATTATCATAGAGATTGAGGGGTGCCCTCGAAGGAAAACCTCTTCTCTAAATAATATTTCTTTTTAGGCTTAGCAACCAATGTAAACTAGAAATAGATCTTCTAGTTTCTACTAGATTGAGAGAGATAGAGTGGAGGTGTAGATCGGAGGAAGGCCGGCCTGTCGGTGTCTACTCCGAGTTGTACCTACGGGATCAAGTCTCCTAACCCGAGGCTTGCTTCTAAGATTCTTCAGTAATTCGACTTCTAATACTAGTAAGTTCTTGTTTTATTGTTCTTTGGTTTATGAGTTTACTTTAATCCTCTTCCGGTTGAGTATTAGAGTAATCACTTGTTAGCGTAAACGTGGTGTTTAGGCTACGGTACTCATAGATATCCCCTGACTAGCTGGACCGTGGTAGTAGCGAGGAACGTGACAATTCCGAGTTACCTTTGCAGATCACATCTCGTTAGCAGGACGGGTAGGGTTATAGGTGCGGGTCGAACATCCTTTGTGTTGTCTAGATTCCGTGAGCCTCCCCAGTAGAACAGTAGATCATCCTTACCAAGGTTAGAACGAGACTACGGTTGCAGTCTTCTCTATACATCACTCACATCGAGAAACATTCTTTGTAGCCTAAAGGGATAGTAGCAATAGATTTGGTTAGTCAGATGCACCCTTTCTCCCAGTGGTAAAAATATAAATACGATACTCTGGAAAACCTCCCGGGTGAAATGCTCACCGATATCCATGCGCTTGCGGATCATTTTCTAATTGCGTTACCAAATATCAACACATAGGTGATTCACTTGGTCATGCTCATTACAAGGTAGTCAACATCATCCAAGAACAGACAATTGAATTAAACATCTATTGCATTCTCTTCTACCAATTGTTTTCAAGTGTAACCAGCAACCCACATGATGCTTCAAAAATACACCAAACCCCTTTCTATTCTATTTAACCCATATATAATAATTCATAATTTTCTTTATTCATTTCTAGGCCCATCAAAATTTGCATGCAGTTCTGTTCATCTATAATTTCCACAAATATTACAGGAGTCTTCCAGTCAAGCATAAAGTCTACTATAAAATTTTCATAATTTTTGGATACTTATTTTGAGCTACAAAAATCACAAGATTATTACATAAAGGCAAGTACAATTACTCTACTGTGGTATAAGTGTCAAACAGCATATTTCATATTTTTACAATTTGTCTAATATCATAGGAAACATCCACAAAAATTTCCAGACTGATTGCATGAACCAAATCTTTATTAAAAATCATAAACCACTGCCATGCAAGCATTTAAATCACTATAAATTCATTTATACACCAAATAATGTGTAGCAATAATTTCCCAGTGAGTTAACATACATGCAGAGCCAACAAATCAAGTTTCACATTTTTCTGAGCCATATTTTAATTACTATGCATTTTCTAAGTTTAGCAAAAGCATGGATTAATTATTTCTGTCCAGAAAAAGTGTTCAAACATGATATGCAATTACATCAAACTGTAGATCTAAAAATATAGAGCACACCAAAATTTATTTCATCAAATTTGGAGCTGTAGAACTCAAGATATGGATTTTACAAGTTTTAAATCGATTTCTGGAAAACCTTTTCTGAAAATCAATTCGAAAACGGGATCAAAAACGCTAAAGACACCTAGATCTACACCCAACGCGGTCCCCCTGCGACTGACAGTGGGCCTCTGACCCCACTGGTCAGCGAGACCGAGAGGGAGAGCACCTCCGACGGGCAGATCTCGCCGGCGGTGAGGTTCCCGGCCACGGGGTGAGCACCATCGTGCTCCCCGCAGCGAGGCGCACCCAGCGGTACCCTCGGGTTGGCCGGAGCACCTCTGACGAGCATGCATGGCGGCACGGCGGCGCTGCTCGCCGTGGCCAGGCTGCTCCGGTGCGGTAGAACATGCGCAAGGGCTCCTCCGAGCTTCCCCGTCGCACTACGGATCTAACGCGCCAAGAAGCAAGCGAAACGGGGCAGAAACGAGCGAGGTTCGACACGGCGGAGCTCTCCGGCGAGGTCGGAGCAACTCCGATGAGCGATTCACGGCGTTCGACGGGCTCTCACCTCGGTAGAGCGTTCGCAGGAGCTTACCGCGACGACGGCGAGTGCGTTGGTGGTTTCGGCATCGAGATTGGGGCACTGGAGTGGCCGGCGGTGAGCAGCGGAGCTGCTCCAGCGATGGCCCTGCGGCGGAGCTCCTACGGCTGCGGTTGCGCTCACGAGTGGAGGGAGGAGGGAGAGAGGCGCGGGCGACAGAGCGAATGGAGTGGCCTGGGAGCCCAGGCCGGCGTCCCGACCAGGTGAAGCCGGTCGGCCGCGGCGCGCTCCTCGCCGGCGTACGGCCGCCACGTGGCCGACGCTGGCTGGGACGAGGCGGCCGTCCGCGCGTGGGAGAGAGGGGGAGGGCGAGGTAGGCCGGGCCGCTGTCTGGGCCGAAAGGGAGGCGGGGTTGGCCCAGCAGCGCCTCCCCCTTTTCCATTTTTTTTTGAATTTCTTTTCTCAAATTCTTTTCTAAATTCATTTGGACCAATTTAAAATCATTTTCACCTCTGTCTCCCTAAAGCAAAGTTGTTCCAAGACAAAAACCCTACAACTTTGTTTTAATAAGCAAGGCCAAATTCCAAGTAGAATTTGAATTACCAATTAAAACTAGTTCTAGGTTTTCAAATAAATTCATTTTGGGGATTTTGTATAAATTCCATTTCTCAAATTCTATTGCTCCAAAAAATTGCACAAAAATATTTTTAAACCTTCTTACACATAAATCAACCTAGTTTGAATATTCCACAATTTTAGAAGCAAGCATCATATTTTTAACATATTTAAAGCACATGGAATAAAATACATAAAATCATATTTTGGGATGAATGACATGCTCATGATGCTATGCTTGATGAGAATGCTTATGCATTGCTTTGGTAAGGCTAAGTGCATGCTTAACACCTAGGGTGTTACAGCCCTTCCCCCCTTAGGGAAATCTCGTCCCGAGATTTGGGTTACTAACCATTTCTTATGAAATTTTGGATAAACTGTTTTTAGATAATCCTCAGTTTCCCAGGTGGCATCCCGATCGTCATGATGACTCCACACCACCTTGTATGTTCTGACAACTCTGTTTCGGGTTACTCGTTCTTTGGTATCCACAATTCCCACTTGCTGCTCTTTATACTCTAAGTCTGCTTTTATTTTGATCCCTCGAGGTTCAATCCTCTGTTCAGGCACTTTCAAACGTTTCCGTAGTTGCGACACATGGAAGACCGGAAAGATCGAACTCAATTCTTCAGGCAACTGAATCTTGTAGGCCATGGGGCCTTTCCTCTCCAGTACTTGATACGGTCCCACATATCTGGGTGCAAGCTTGCTTCGAACTCGAAAACGTTGAACTTTCTTCATTGGCGTAACCTTGAGGTACACATAGTCATCTACTTTGAATTCAAGTGGCCTTCTCCTCTTATCAGCATAACTCTTTTGTCGCGATTGTGCCGCTTGCATATGCTGCTGTATGATTTGCACCTTTTTCTCTGCTTCATTCATGAAGTCGATACCGTAGTATGTCCTTTCACCAGGTTCAACCCAATTTAACGGAGTTCTACACCTTCGACCATACAAAGCTTCGAACGGAGCCATCTTGATACTCTCTTGGTAGCTGTTATTGTATGAGAATTCAGCCAGAGGTAGCCATGACTCCCATGATCCCTTGGACGATAGCACACAGGCCCTCAACATATCTTCTAACACTTGATTTAGCCTCTCAGTTTGACCTGAGGTTTGGGGATGATACGCGGTGCTTCTTATTAGACTGGTCCCCAAACTCTTATGCATTCGCTCCCAAAAGTGAGCGGTGAACTGTGGTCCTCTATCTGATATGATGGTCTTGGGAATACCATGCAACTTGACAATCTCAGCCATATATATATCGGCATACTCGGGAGGTCTGTATGTGTTCTTAACTGGGATGAAATGAGCCGACTTGGTTAATCGATCTATGATTACCCAAATCGAGTCATTCCCCTTCCTCGTGGTTGGTAAACCTGTGATAAAGTCCATGCTGACCTCTTCCCATTTCCACTCTAGAACTGATAACGGTTGCAACAGACCTGCAGGTTTCATATGGATAGCCTTAACTCTGCAACACGTGTCACAACGGGCCACATATGCGGCTATTTCTTTCTTCATCTTGGTCCACCAAAAGTGGGGTCTTAGGTCTTGATACATTTTACTACTGCTAGGATGAATAGAAAGCTTAGAGAGATGGGCCTCATCCATGATACGATTCTTCAATTCTCGATCCTTCGGGACTACTAACCGATGTTGAAACCACAGTACCCCTTTTTCATCAACTCGAAACTGAGTTTTTGGGTCATCTTTGATCTTCTCTTTGATGTGGAAAATACCCTTGTCTATTTTCTGACCTTCAATGACTTGACTCTCGAGCGAACAACTAAGTTGTATGTGACATAAGACTTCAGGATGCATGAGGTTAAAGCCATCTTCAAACAACGGTTGAACCACCTGATAGTGCGGTTTATGACTCAAAGTGTCTGCTACTACATTAGCTTTGCCTGGATGATAGTGAACTTCCAGATCATAGTCCTTGATTAACTCTAACCACCATCGTTGCCTCATATTCAGCTCGGACTGAGTGAAGATGTACTTCAAGCTCTTATGATCGGTATAGATATGACACTTATTTCCCAGCAAATAGTGTCTCCAAATCTTCAAAGCGTGCACTACTGCTGCTAACTCGAGGTCGTGAGTTGGGTAGTTGACTTCGTGCTTTCTCAACTGTCGTGAAGCATAAGCTATCACTCTGCCATCTTGCATCAACACACACGCCAAGCCACTTTTCGACGCGTCGCAAAACACATCAAAAGGCTTCTCGATATTGGGTTGCGCCAGAACGGGAGCAGTGGTTAGCAACTTTCGCAAGGTGCGGAAGGCTAGCTCACACCCCTCTGTCCAGACAAACTTATGATCCTTTTGTAGCAAACTGGTCATTGGCTTAGCAATCTTGGAGAAGTCAGGTATGAAACGACGATAATACCCGGACAGACCAAGAAAACTTCTAACTTCCGAGACAGAAGTTGGTGCCTTCCAGTCCATGACTTCCTGCACTTTTGACGGATCCACAGCAATCCCTTCTTCAGACAGAATGTGCCCCAGGAAAGGAACTTTCTTCAACTAGAACTCACACTTGCTGAACTTGGCATATAACTGATGCTCCCGTAATCGTGTTAACACGATTCTCAGATGCTCGGCGTGATCTTGCTCATTTTCTGAATAAACCAAAATATCATCGATAAACACCACAACAAACTTATCTAATTCTGGCATAAAGACTGAATTCATCAGATACATAAAGTATGCAGGAGCATTTGTCAACCCAAAGGACATGACAAGATACTCATACAACCCATATCTGGTGGAAAAAGCAGTCTTCGGGATATCCTGCAGACGAATCTTGATTTGGTGATACCCAGACCTCAAATCTATCTTGGAAAACACTTTTGCCTTGGACAACTGATCAAACAAGATATCAATCCTCGGCAAAGGATACTTATTTTTTATGGTCACTGCATTGAGCGGACGATAGTCCACGCACATGCGCAAAGACTGATCCTTCTTTTTCATGAACAACGCTGGACAACCCCATTCTGACGAACTTGGCTGGATGAACCCTTTATCTAGTAACTCCTTTAGTTGATTCTTCAACTCAGCGAGTTCGTTTGGTGGCATCCGGTACGGCCTTCTAGATTTTGGTGTTGTACCTGGTATCAACTCGATTGCAAACTCTACTTCCCTATCCGGAGGAAGTCCTGGCAATTCCTCAAGAAAAACATTAGGGAACTCACATACCACGGGTATGTGTTCTAGTGGAACCACCTGTACTGCACACGAAAGACTGGCGAAGTCTAACCGTCGGGGTAGCTTGACCTGAAGCACACCCTTCCCTTGTGGGTCTCTGAGGGAAAGAGTTCTATTCCCGGCATCTATAACCGCGCCCCAGTCAGTCATCTTGTTCATTCCAATGATGACATCCAAAACCAGCCCTGGCATGACCACAAGGTTTACGCGAAACCTCCGGCCACTGATATCCAAGGTAACTCCTGTTACTGTTTTATTAGTCAACACATCAGCTCCGGCTGAGCTGATGCGATAGCCATAACCCAACTCAGTAACTGGCTGGTCATGCTTTTGTGCAAATGCTTGGCTCATGAATGAATGCGATGATCCAGAATCAAACAAAACAACTGCAAGATGTTGGTTGACAGGAAACATACCAGCTGTTACCGGTTCTCCTTCCGGGATCTCCTCGATCGAGGTATGGTGCACACGAGCTGGATAGGTTGGCTGCTGCCTCTTGGGGTAGGGACATTCCTTAGCAAAGTGCCCATCTTGTGGCAGTTATAGCATGGGCCCTTGGGCGCATTGTTGGCAGCAGGTGCCGCAGCTTGAATTGCCTTTGGCTTGGCAGGAGCTATCGCCACCTTGTACGGCTTCTGCTGCGTTGGATGCCCGGTGTTCCTTCTCTGCGGCGGTCGGAACCTAGCACCTGGGGCAGGAGGACGATACTGCTGTCGCCCCGCCACTGGTGCCCTAGGCTGGGATGATCCAGCTTCAAAAGCCCTCTTACGTGACTTGGATGCACTGTAGTTGTTGTTATTGTTCTCCTGGGTCAGGCAGTCACTGATATAGCCATTGAAGGTAGCCCTGGCTCCTGTACCCATGGTCTTTAGCATCTTTGGATTCAATCCTCTCTGGAAACTAGCAATCTTCTTGGCCTCCGTGTTCACAAACTCAGGGGCGTAGCGAGCGAGATTGTTGAAAGCGTGTAGATACTCCTTCACAGATTTCGTCCCCTGGGACAGCCTCATGAATTCCCCGACCTTCATTTCAACCACACCCGGAGGAATGTAATTTCCCCAGAAAGCGGTGGTGAAGCGGGTCCAGGTGATTGGGGTCCCCTCTGGGTAGGTAGTACGATGATGGGACCACCAAATTCCAGCGGGTCCTTGCAACTGATGTGCCGCATACTCAGCCTTGAGTTCTTCTGTCATCCGAAGAAGACGAAACTTCTGCTCCATAGTGTTAATCCACTCATCAGCTTCAAGCGGTTCCAAAGCCTCCTTGAAGACTGGTGGCTTGGTATCCATGAAGTCCTTGAAAGAGCTGTACTGATTGACTTCACGGCCGCCCTGGTTATCCCCACGATGGGTGTTGTCAGCTATGTTACGCAGAGCCTCTTCCATGTTGCGCTGCATCTGTTCCATGTTGCGTTGGCTCCCCAGAAACTGCGCGAAAAACACGTCCGCAGTGTACGGAGGAGGCGGTGGTGGTGGTGTTGGTGCTCTGTCCTCATCCCGTTGAACCCCACCTCCGGACGTACCTGCTCCAAGACCCGGGTTGCTGTTACCCCCGCCACGTGTTTGCACCATCTGCATACGTCAATGATAAGCAATCGTTAGGAGTTGCCATCAACGGTAGAAATGTGTAGAATCATGCCGTACTGAATTTACTGAGGGAATAAATTCGCACAATAAACAGAGGCACAACAATTCATCATCTACGCACAACATCACTAACAGATTACTTAACATTCAAGCAACAAGGTTCGCGTACATCCAAATTTGCCAGCATACATACACTGGACTTTCAGCGTCATCTCATAAGTCTTACATAGCCCAGATCCAAAAGTACAAGACATGCCATGCAACATACAACACAAAAGAAGAAGGACTAGCTCTAGAGCCCTAGCATCTACTCGCTATGGTCACTGTCCATGCCAGAGCCATCCTCATCCTCATCTCCACTAGCAGCTGCTCCTATCTCGGGATCCTCATCCATCTCGTCCTCAGAGTCTAGCTCAGCTGCTCCAGGCAGGTGGTGAGGGTGGAGCTGGTTATGCAGCTGGTGGATCTCCTCATGCAAGTTCTCATTATACTCCTCAGCATTAGCTAGCTGCTGCTCTAGCTCCAGCTGTCGGGCCCTCAGAGTGTCCTCCTCGTGCCAGGCTTCATTCCTCTGACCAAGCACATGGACTAGCATGCGCTCGCAGTTCTTGTGAGCAGTAGTCACCCTATCTCTCTACTGTCGCACTGCAAGCAGGTCCTGGCTCAGCTCACTGTTCTGCTGGACTGCCTGGTCTCTCTCTCGTGTCACGCGGGCCAACTCCGCCTGTAGCCTCTCAACCTCAGAGTCAAACTCACGCTGCAACTGGCGCTTCTCATCCTGGACGGTGAGAAGAGACCCGGACAAGCGACCCAAACAACGCTCCAGGCCTCCATAGGTCTTCATCAAAGCGTACATAGCACTCATAGCTGCGCTGTCACTGTGCTGGTCCTCATCCGCACTCCTCTCTAGAGCGTTCACCTCGGACTGATCCCACACTGAAGTGTAGGGGTCACCCCGGGAAAACAGTCCAGCGAAGGCGTGGGCCAGCTCCTGTGGAAACCACTCCATGAGGTCCCTCAGAACTGCGAAAGTTGCCCTACTGGCACCGTGGAAAGGCGTGGCACCTCGGGACTCGTACACCCAGCCACCCCAGGCGGGGTCACCTCCACTGGTAGGAACAACTGCCTCGATCCCCACCAGGGTCTCGTCACCAAGCGGCTCCTTATCCCAATAGTAGCGAGGCTCCCTTCCTTCAGTATACCCCATCGAGCTGAGCACTCTCCAAAGCAAAGTGGGCATCCCAAACTCCTCCAGGAACTTGCTCTTATGTCGCGAGCTCCTAGCTGCCAACGGATGGCGAGGGGCCCGCCCACCAGTGGACTTGCGAGCGGTGAGCCTAGTGCGCGCCATCTGCTGCAAATGGAATACCTTGGGTAAGAGCGAGCATTATCTTTAATTATTTTATTTAGAATTGGGACAGATTAAATTAAGGGGGAAAGTGAGCAATGATATGAAATGAACATGACGCATGCACGAACTTACGATCTCACAAACTTAAGGAACAGAAGTTAGCACTAAGCGATATATGCGGTGGCACACAGCGTTCTCTCATAACGTAACTAGCGCTCTAAGCGAGAACGTGGTTAGCGTACCTGCAGAAAACTCATTTCAGCCCACCCACAGTATGCTCATGCAGAACAAGAATTTTAAAACTATACACCCCACATACACAGACACCCATCCATGCATATGACGTGTCACTACCCACATCATCGCCCTAATGACGGCATCGCCTCCCAGGACGGAATTCGCAACATGCGATACTGTTCCCAAAACACACCAAAACATGTGTGCATGACACAGCACCTAACAACACTCCCCTAGACCGGCAGTGTATCCGATCATGCTCTCACAGCTCCCACTTACCGTGGCGTAGAGGAAAAATGGATCCATACATTACCACTCAAATGAATGGTACTCATACCATTGCACGCCGTATGAGCGACGAAATAGAAATATGATGCATTAACCCCCAAGTCAGTACTTAACTAGCCACCTTAGAGTCCTTAACTGGGCATAAAGGATATGACCATGGCACACTAGATAGTTTTCCAAAACTTAGTTTAACACCTTGATCATTATTAATTAATAAAATCTTTTATTAAACCGGTTTAGATTTAGTTTAGAACGTACTTATGAACAGTAACTCGCTAATCCTTGCTCCGATGCCAGCTGTAACAGAGCCGACCAAATTATAAGAGATTAAGCCTAACAGTGACCATTTGCATAGTCAAACCATCGAGCTTAAGCCCATATAATCCCGGTAGTCCGTGAAATCTCGAAGGATTTCAAACCACAAATCATACAGACAGCCAAGATCGTAATAAGTTTAGCGGTCGCCATCCACAAATACATCCAGATTACAACATTCATAAAATACATCGGAGTTCTTAAAATTATTACAAACCAAGTTCTTCAAGTAGCGGAAGCTTCATAGTTCGAAAATACAACACACACTCAGTCTGATACAGTGCCATAGTTCGGTCATTCCCACAAAAGCAGAAGAGAAGATGGAGTGACCATCGCCCTTGGTCTAGTCATCATCCATGGCTGGGTATAGACAGAGGATGCAATAACCATAGTACATTTGACCATCTGCAAAACAACATGGGAGTAGAACCCTGAGTACGAGAATGTACTCAGCTAGACTTACCCGCCATAAACTTAAAATAAAGACTCTTCAAGGATCATGAAGGCTATATAGTGGGGTAGCTGACAACCATTTTGCATAACCGCATGATTTTATTGCCATAACCTACATAAATCTTTCTTCTTGTAATTTGCTCAAGTTGAAAGTATCATTACCTATTATCTAGGTTTGCACCTGCACTGTTACAAGCAAGTATAGTGATATGATAGTACCTCATCATAGCATTCTTAAAACCATTTATCATTATAACCCAAGTGTTCCATAGTCCTTACTACGAGGACGAAGCTCATGTCAAGTGCTCACTATCCAGGAGCGATGGCGATTCGAATCGATTTCTAACCAGCTGGCGAGTTTATTCCCCACACAAACCACACTCACTGATCAAATGAGCTACGTATCACCGTATTGCACTATCCAGGACCAATTCGCGGGTTCGACAGGCACCGCCCGTACCCGAGGACCGTTCCGGCGACCGAGGTATCCAAGGTATACCAAGGTTGCGCGCCGCGCCCTCGTCGTTCTCCTCAACCATCACCAATACAGCGCGTACATCGGGCCGATTCCTGGCACGGATAGTGCTCAGGCTTCGCGGTCGGAATGACTTATCCTTCCAGCTAAATGTGGGGCATGCGTTCAACATGACAAGAGGGCCATCAACGATCGGTCCTTAATAGACACAGGCAGGGGCACTATGGTCAACCCACCATAAGATTCTGCCCGGTCTCCGATTCCATTCCGCACTTGGTTATTCTTTTCCCCAAAGCAACCACTGCTTAATCAGGCAGGTATCCACCTATATCTCGCAGGTGACAGGGAATCACCCGACTTCTACCGGACTAAGCAAGCTAAGCATAGACTCCGCGCCTATCTACATAGGACAAGGTAGATAAACGAGTAGGGATAAAAAGGAGTACATATGCATCAACGGTATCAAGGAATTCCTATCACTTAAATGCAGTATAGTAGAACAAGCATAGTATATCATGTAAGTTAGCGAGAATAGGGAGACTTAGAATGCTCCGGGGCTTGCCTTTCTCAGACGTGCTGGGTCGGTGATCTCCACTCTTCTAGCTCCTCTCCGGGTTCCGGTGCTTCCGGAGGTTCCTGCTCCTGAATCTCCTCTGGCCCCTCGGGTCCCACCTCGTTCTCCTGTGAGCCTGTATGATGCATGTGTGCTCATGAGTGGAGTGCGAGATGTCCGAGTGGATGCTTGTATGAGAAGGTACCAAATGATCATGACATGATGCATAGGTGATTCACTTGGTCATGCTCATTACAAGGTAGTCAACATCATCCAAGAACAGACAATTGAATTAAACATCTATTGCATTCTCTTCTACCAATTGTTTTCAAGTGTAACCAGCAACCCACATGATGCTTCAAAAATACACCAAACCCCTTTTTATTCTATTTAACCCATATATAACAATTCATAATTTTCTTTATTCATTTCTAGACCCATCAAAATTTGCATGCAGTTCTGTTCATCTATAATTTCCACAAAAATTACAGGAGACTTCTAGTCAAGCATAAAGTCTACTATAAATTTTTCATAATTTTTGGATACTTATTTTGAGCTACAAAAATCACAAGATTATTACATAAAGGCAAGTACAATTACTCTACTGTGGTATAAGTGTCAAACAGCAGATTTCATATTTTTACAATTTGTCTAATATCATAGGAAACATCCACAAAAATTTCCAGACTGATTGCATGATCCAAATCTTTATTAAAAATCATAAACTACTGCCATGCAAGCATTTAAATCACTATAAATTAATTTATACACCAAATAATGTGTAGCAATATTTTCCCAGTGAGTTAACATACATGCAGAGCCAACAAATCAAGTTTAACATTTTCTGAGCCATATTTTAATTACTATGCATTTTCTAAGTTTAGCAAAAGCATGGATTAATTATTTCTGTCTAGAAAAAGTGTTCAAACATGACATGCAATTACATCAAACAGTAGATCTGAAAATATAGAGCACACCAAAATTTATTTCATCAAATTTGGAGCTGTAGAACTCAAGTTATGGATTTTAAAAGTTTTATATCGATTTCTGGAAAACCTTTTCTGAAAATCAATTCGAAAACGGGGTCAAAAACGCTAAAGACACCCAGATCTACACCCAACGCGGTCCCCCTGCGACTGACAGTGGGCCTCTGACCCCACTGGTCAGCGAGACCGAGAGGGAGAGCACCTCCGACGGGCAGATCTCGCCGACGGTGAGGTTCCCGGCCACGGGGTGAGCACCATCGTGCTCCCCGCAGCGAGGCGCACCCAGCGGTACCCTCGGGTTGGCCGGAGGATGGCCGGAGCACCTCCGACGAGCATGCATGGCGGCACGGCGGCGCTGCTCGCCGTGGCCAGGCTGCTCCGGTGCGGTAGAACATGCGCAAGGGCTCCTCCGAGCTTTCCCGTCGCACTACGGATCTAACGCGCCAAGAAGCAAGCGAAACGGGGCAGAAACGAGCGAGGTTCGACGCGGCGGAGCTCTCCGACGAGGTCGGAGCAACTCCGACGAGCGATTCACGGCGTTCGACGGGCTCTCACCTCGGTAGAGCGTTCGCAGGAGCTTACCGCGACGACGGCGAGTGCGCTGGTGGTTTCGGCGTCGAGATTGGGGCACTGGAGTGGCCGGCCGGCGATGGCCCTGCAGCGGAGCTCCTACGGCTGCGGTTGCGCTCGCGAGTGGAGGGAGGAGGGAGAGAGGCGCGGGCGACAGAGCGAATGGAGTGGCCTGGGAGCCAGGGCCGGCGTCCCGACCAGGTGAAGCCGGTCGGCCGCGGCGCGCTCCTCGCCGGCGTACGGCCGCCACGTGGCCGACGCTGGCTGGGACGAGGCGGGCGTCCGCGCGCGGGAGAGAGGGGGAGGGGGAGGCAGGCCGGGCCGGCCGAAAGGGAGGCGGGGTTGGCCCAGCAGCGCCTGCCCCTTTTCCATTTTTTTTTAAATTTCTTTTCTCAAATTCTTTTCTAAATTTATTTGGACCAATTTAAAATCATTTTCACCTCTTTCTCCCTAAAGCAAAGTTGTTCCAAAACAAAAACCCTACAACTTTGTTTTAATAAGCAAGGCCCAATTCTAAGTAGAATTTGAATTACCAATTAAAACTAGTTCTAGGTTTTCAAATAAATTCATTTTGGGGATTTTGTATAAATTCCATTTCTCAAATTGTATTGCTCCACAAAATTGCACAAAAATATTTTTAAACCTTCTTACACATAAATCAACCTAGTTTGAATATTTCACAATTTTAGAAGCAAGCATCATATTTTTAACATATTTAAATCACATGGAATAAAACACATAAAATCATATTTTAGGATGAATGACATGCTCATGATCCTATGCTTGATGAGAATGCTTATGCATTGCTTTGGTAAGGCTAAGTTCATGCTTAACACCTAGGGTGTTACATGTCCTCTCGTCCAAACAAAATATATGGGCCTAGAAACAAAACAACAGGTAGAACATGGATCAATGCGAGAATAGTATAGACCTTGATCCATTAATCAAAGAACCAAAAGGTTTGGTTTGAGATAGAATGGAGTTAGGAATAATTATTTTCGTAGTTAATTTATTTCATAAATAAAATAATTCTAGAAAGTCTAGAATTGATATTTAAGCTGCGAAAAATACTTCAAATGCTCTAAAAATTTGGAGAAAATTATCCGAGACATTATGAAACATGAAGAACCCAAATAAAGTATTTGGAGCTCATGATAAGTTTGTTTGGAGCATCTAAAAATTGGATTATGCTCCACGGAAAAGGCCAGAAAAATTCCCAAGAAGTTTATAGAGATTGTTTGACGGATGAGGAACTGAAAGGAGTGATTTGGGATGTAGAGAAAAGATTTTAGGAAGCTTCAAATAAAAACTTGAGCTGAAAAATAAGGAAATTTTGTTGTGGATAAAGATAAAGACGTACCGATCGAGGAAGACCGTTCTACTAAACACAATTTAAAGATTTTGCTCACTCTCAACACACAAAGGAGCAACAAGCAAACATTACATCAAATCGAATGTCAGCGTGTATGCACAACAATGTTGCTAAACCTTATGATAAATTTTAAATTAGTGAAAAATATTATTTTTCCTATATTTTCATGAGCACAAAAAATACAAAACTAAATCAATTTTCATCCATTTCAAAATGAACAAATTTTAGGGTGTTACACTTATATATCTGTCTTGTAGTTTCATAAACTATAAGATAGAGATGTAAAATTTGTAAATAAATTTGTTTTGGCTTTGTCAAATAAAGAAATGATCAAACTAAATGTTGTAGATCTTGAGAATTTATACAACTTTGTAGTTAAAAACTTTTTGATTTGAATTTGTTAAGGCTTTCAAAATTCGATTTGAAATTTTCTTTGCCGAGTGTTTTATTTTTGACACTCGGCAAAGAAGGTCTTTGCCGAGTGTCAAAGAAAAACACTCGGCAAAGAATTTTCAAATTTAAGAAATTCAAATGTAGGTTTTGAATGACAAGATGATTTCAAAACAAAAAGTTATCAACTATAAAGTTTCATAACTTTTTTAGATCTAGAAAGTTTATTTAGAGAGTTTTTCCAACCGAGTTGTTTAAAAAAATCAAATTTTAAAATTTTCAATTAAAAACACACTTTTGCATGACAAGATGAACTCAAATAAAAAAGTTTACAAATACTAAATTTCATAACTTCTCAAGATCTACATAGTTTATTTAGGTTATTTTGTCATATGTTCATCGGACATGGTGATTCTAATATTTTTGTAAAATCTTATATATCTCTCTTGTAGTTTCATAAACTATAAGA
This sequence comes from Sorghum bicolor, assembly GCF_000003195.3. NCBI lineage: Eukaryota > Viridiplantae > Streptophyta > Magnoliopsida > Poales > Poaceae > Sorghum > Sorghum bicolor. The sequence continues at coordinate 13,448,147 of NC_012875.2, read as the reverse complement.
GAGATGTAAAATTTGTAAATAAATTTATTTTGGCTTTGTCAAATAAAGAAATGATCAAAATAAATGTTGTAGACGTTGAGAAGTTATACAACTTTGTAGTTAAAAACTTTTTGATTTGAATTTGTTAAGGCCTTCAAAATTTGATTTGAAATTTTCTTTGCCGAGTGTTTTATTTTTGACACTCGGCAAAGAAGGTCTTTGCCGAGTGTAGAAGAAAAACACTCGGCAAAGAATTTTCAAATTTAAGAAATTCAAATGTAGTTTTTGCATGACAAGATGATTTCAAAACAAAAAGTTATCAACTACAAAGTTTCATAACTTTTTGAGATCTACAAAGTTTATTTAGAGAGTATTTCCATCCGAGGTTCTTTAAAACAAATCAAAATTTAAAATTTCTAATTAAAAACGCGGTTTTGCATGACAAGATGAACTCAAATAAAAAAGTTACCAAAGACAAAATTTCATAACTTCTCAAGATCTACAGAGTTTATTTAGGTTATTTTGTCATATGTGCATCCGACATGGTGATTCTAATATTTTTCTAAAATCTTATATATCTCTCTTGTAGTTTCATAAACTATAAGAGAGAGATATAAAATTTGTAAATAAATTTGTCTCGGGTTTGTCCAATAAAGAAATGATCAATTTAACTATTGTAGATCTTGAGAATTTATACAACTTTGTAGTTAAAAACTTTTTGATTTGAATTTGTTAAGGCCTTCAAAATTTGATTTGAAATTTTCTTTGCCGAGTGTTTTATTTTTGACACTCGGCAAAGAAGGTCTTTGCCGAGTGTAGAAGAAAAACACTCGGCAAAGAATTTTCAAATTTAAGAAATTCAAATGTAGTTTTTGCATGACAAGATGATTTCAAAACAAAAAGTTATCAACTACAAAGTTTCATAACTTTTTGAGATCTACAAAGTTTATTTAGAGAGTATTTCCATCCGAGGTTCTTTAAAACAAATCAAAATTTAAAATTTCTAATTAAAAACGCGGTTTTGCATGACAAGATGAACTCAAATAAAAAAGTTACCAAAGACAAAATTTCATAACTTCTCAAGATCTACAGAGTTTATTTAGGTTATTTTGTCATATGTGCATCCGACATGGTGATTCTAATATTTTTCTAAAATCTTATATATCTCTCTTGTAGTTTCATAAACTATAAGAGAGATGTGTAAAATTTGTAAATAAATTTGTTTTGGCTTTGTCAGATAATCAAAATAAATGTTGTAGATCTCTAGAAGTTATACAACTTTGTAGTTAAAAACTTTTTGATTTGAATTTGTTTAGGCCTTCAAAATTCGATTTGAAATTTTCTTTGCTGAGTATTTTATTTTTGACACTCAGGCAAAGGTCTTTGCCGAGTGTGAAAGAAAAACACTCGCCAAAGAATTTTCAAATTTAAGAAATTCAAATATAGTTTTTTCATGACAAGATGATTTCAAAACAAAAAGTTATCAACTACAAAGTTTCATAACTTTTTGAGATCTACAAAGTTTATTTAGAGAGTTTTTCCATCCGATGTTGTTTAAAAAAAATCAAAATTTAAAATTTTCAACTAAAAACGCAGTTTTGCATGACATGATGAACTCAAATAAAAAAGTTGCCAAATAAAAAATTTCATAACTTCTCAAGATCTATAGATTTTATTTATGTTATTTTGTCATATGTTCATCCCACATGGTGATTCTAATATTTGTGTCAAATCTTATATATCTCTCTTGTAGAATCATAAACTATAAGAGAGATGTAGAATTTGTAAATAAATTTGTTTTGGCTTTGTCAAATAAAGAAATGATCAAAATAAATGTTGTAGATATTGAGAAGTTTTACGACTTTGTAGTTAAAAACTTTTTCATTTGAATTCATTTATGCCTTCAAAATTTGATTTGAAATTTTCTATGCCGAGTGTTTTATTTTTGACACTCGGCAAAGAAGGTCATTGCCGAGTGTCAAAAGAAAAACACTCGGCAAAGAATTTTCAAATTTAAGAAATTCAAATGTAGTTTTGCATGACAAGATGATTTCAAAACAAAAAGTTATCAACTACATAGTTTCATTACTTTTTGAGATATACAAAGTTTATTTAGAGAGTTTTTCCATCCGAGGTTGTTTAAAAAAATCCAAATTTAAAATTTTCAATTAAAAATGCGGTTTTGCATGACAAGATGAAGTCAAATAAAAAAGTTGCCAAATACAAAATTTCATAACTTCTCAAGATCTACAGAGTTTATTTAGGTTATTTTGTCATATGTTCATCCGACATGGTGGTTCTAATATTTTTCTAAAATCTTATATATCTCTCTCTTGTAGTTTCATAAACTATAAGAGAGAGATGTAAAATTTGTAAATAAATTTGTTTTGGCTTTGTCAAATAAAGAAATGATCAAAATAAATGTTGTAGACCTTGAGAAGTTATACGACTTTGTAGTTAAAAACTTTTTGATTTGAATTTGTTAAGGCTTTCAAAATTCGATTTGAAATTTTCTTTGCCGAGTGTTTTATTTTTGACACTCGGCAAAGAAGGTCTTTGCCGAGTCTCAAAGAAAAACACTCGGCAAAGAATTTTAAAATTTAAGAAATTCAAATGTAGTTTTTGCATGACAAGATGATTTCAAAACAAAAAGTTATCAACTACAAAGTTTCATAACTTTTTGAGATCTACAAAGTTTATTTAGAGAGTTTTTCCATCCGATGTTGTTTAAAAAAAATCAAAATTTAAAATTTTCAACTAAAAACGCAGTTTTGCATGACATGATGAACTCAAATAAAAAAGTTGCCAAATACAAAATTTCATAACTTCTCAAGATCTATAGATTTTATTTATGTTATTTTGTCATATGTTCATCCCACATGGTGATTCTAATATTTGTGTCAAATCTTATATATCTCTCTTGTAGAATCATAAACTATAAGAGAGATGTAGAATTTGTAAATAAATTTGTTTTGGCTTTGTCAAATAAAGAAATGATCAAAATAAATGTTGTAGATATTGAGAAGTTTTACGACTTTGTAGTTAAAAACTTTTTCATTTGAATTCATTTATGCCTTCAAAATTCGATTTGAAATTTTCTATGCCGAGTGTTTTATTTTTGACACTCGGCAAAGAAGGTCATTGCCGAGTGTCAAAAGAAAAACACTCGGCAAAGAATTTTCAAATTTAAGAAATAAAAATGTAGTTTTGCATGACAAGATGATTTCAAAACAAAAGGTTATCAACTACATAGTTTCATTACTTTTTGAGATATACAAAGTTTATTTAGAGAGTTTTTCCATCCGAGGTTGTTTAAAAAAATCCAAATTTAAAATTTTCAATTAAAAATGCGGTTTTGCATGACAAGATGAAGTCAAATAAAAAAGTTGCCAAATACAAAATTTCATAACTTCTCAAGATCTACAGAGTTTATTTAGGTTATTTTGTCATATGTTCATCCGACATGGTGGTTCTAATATTTTTATAAAATCTTATATATCTCTCTCTTGTAGTTTCATAAACTATAAGAGAGAGATGTAAAATTTGTAAATAAATTTGTTTTGGCTTTGTCAAATAAAGAAATGATCAAAATAAATGTTGTAGACCTTGAGAAGTTATACGACTTTGTAGTTAAAAACTTTTTGATTTGAATTTGTTAAGGCTTTCAAAATTCGATTTGAAATTTTCTTTGCCGAGTGTTTTATTTTTGACACTCGGCAAAGAAGGTCTTTGCCGAGTCTCAAACAAAAACACTCGGCAAAGAATTTTTAAATTTAAGAAATTCAAATGTAGTTTTTGCATGACAAGATGATTTCAAAACAAAAAGTTATCAACTACAAAGTTTCATAACTTTTTGAGATCTACAAAGTTTATTTAGAGAGTTTTTCCATCCGATGTTGTTTAAAAAAAATCAAAATTTAAAATTTTCAACTAAAAACGCAGTTTTGCATGACAAGATGAAGTCAAATAAAAAAGTTGCCAAATACAAAATTTCATAACTTCTCAAGATCTATAGATTTTATTTATGTTATTTTGTCATATGTTCATCCCACATGGTGATTCTAATATTTTTCTAAAATCTTATATATCTCTCTCTTGTAGTTTCATAAACTATAAGAGAGAGATGTAAAATTTGTAAATAAATTTGTTTTGGCTTTGTCAAATAAAGAAATGATCAAAATAAATGTTGTAGACCTTGAGAAGTTATACGACTTTGTAGTTAAAAACTTTTTGATTTGAATTTGTTAAGGCTTTCAAAATTCGATTTGAAATTTTCTTTGCGGAGTGTTTTATTTTTGACACTCGGCAAAGAAGGTCTTTGCCGAGTCTCAAAGAAAAACACTCGGCAAAGAATTTTTAAATTTAAGAAATTCAAATGTAGTTTTTGCATGACAAGATGATTTCAAAACAAAAAGTTATCAACTACAAAGTTTCATAACTTTTTGAGATCTACAAAGTTTATTTAGAGAGTTTTTCCATCCGATGTTGTTTAAAAAAAATCAAAATTTAAAATTTTCAACTAAAAACGCAGTTTTGCATGACATGATGAACTCAAATAAAAAAGTTGCCAAATACAAAATTTCATAACTTCTCAAGATCTATAGATTTTATTTATGTTATTTTGTCATATGTTCATCCCACATGGTGATTCTAATATTTGTGTCAAATCTTATATATCTCTCTTGTAGAATCATAAACTATAAGAGAGATGTAAAATTTGTAAATAAATTTGTTTTGGCTTTGTCAAATAAAGAAATGATCAAAATAAATGTTGTAGATATTGAGAAGTTTTACGACTTTGTAGTTAAAAACTTATTGATTTGAATTCGTTTATGCCTTCAAAAATCGATTTTAAATTTTCTTTGCCGAGTGTTTTATTTTTGACACTCGGCAAAGAAGGTCATTGCCGAGTGTCAAAAGAAAAACACTCGGCAAAGAATTTTCAAATTTAAGAAATTCAAATGTAGTTTTGCATGACAAGATGATTTCAAAACAAAAAGTTATCAACTACATAGTTTCATTACTTTTTGAGATATACAAAGTTTATTTAGAGAGTTTTTCCATCCAAGGTTGTTTAAAAAAATCCAAATTTAAAATTTTCAATTAAAAATGCGGTTTTGCATGACAGGATGAAGTCAAATAAAAAAGTTACCAAATACAAAATTTCATAACTTCTCAAGATCTACAGAGTTTATTTAGGTTATTTTGTCATATGTTCATCCGACATGGTGGTTCTAATATTTTTCTAAAATCTTATATATCTCTCTCTCTTGTAGTTTCATAAACTATAAGAGAGAGATGTAAAATTTGTAAATAAATTTGTTTTGGCTTTGTCAAATAAAGAAATGATCAAAATAAATGTTGTAGACCTTGAGAAGTTATACGACTTTGTAGTTAAAAACTTTTTGATTTGAATTTGTTAAGGCTTTCAAAATTCGATTTGAAATTTTCTTTGCCGAGTGTTTTATTTTTGACACTCGGCAAAGAAGGTCTTTGCCGAGTGTCAAAGAAAAACACTCGGCAAAGAATTTTTAAATTTAAGAAATTCAAATGTAGTTTTTGAATGACAAGATGATTTCAAAACAAAAAGTTATCAACTATAAAGTTTCATAACTTTTTTAGATCTAGAAAGTTTATTTAGAGAGTTTTTCCAACCGAGTTGTTTAAAAAAATCAAATTTTAAAATTTTCAATTAAAAACACACTTTTGCATGACAAGATGAACTCAAATAAAAAAGTTTCCAAATACTAAATTTCATAACTTCTCAAGATCTACATAGTTTATTTAGGTTATTTTGTCATATGTTCATCCGACATGGTGATTCTAATATTTTTGTAAAATCTTATATATCTCTCTTGTAGTTTGATAAACTATAAGAGAGAGATGTAAAATTTGTAAATAAATTTATTTTGGCTTTGTCAAATAAAGAAATGATCAAAATAAATGTTGTAGACGTTGAGAAGTTATACAACTTTGTAGTTAAAAACTTATTGATTTGAATTCGTTTATGCCTTCAAAAATCGATTTGAAATTTTCTTTGCTGAGTGTTTTATTTTTGACACTCGGCAAAGAAGGTCTTTGCCGAGTGTCGAAGAAAAACACTCGGCAAAGAATTTTCAAATTTAAGAAATTCAAATATAGTTTTTGCATGACAAGATGATTTCAAAACAAAAAGTTATCAACTACAAAGTTTCATAACTTTTTGAGATCTACAAAGTTTATTTAGAGAGTTTTTTCATCTGACGTTGTTTAAAACAAATCAAAATTTAAAATTTCTAATTAAAAACGCGGTTTTGCATGACAAGATGAACTCAAATAAAAAAGTTACCAAATACAAAATTTCATAACTTCTCAAGATCTACAGAGTTTATTTAGGTTATTTTGTCATATGTGCATCCGACATGGTGATTCTAATATTTTTCTAAAATCTTATATATCTCTCTTGTAGTTTCATAAACTATAAGAGAGATGTAAAATTTGTAAATAAATTTGTTTTGGGTTTGTCAAATAAAGAAATGATCAAATTAAATATTGTAGATATTGAGAATTTATACAACTTTGTAGTTAAAAACTTTTTGATTTGAATTCGTTAAGGCCTTTAAAATTTGATTTGAAATTTTCTTTGCCGAGTGTTTTATTTTTGACACTCGGCAAAGAAGGTCTTTGCCGAGTGTAGAAGAAAAACACTCGGCAAAGAATTTTCAAATTTAAGAAATTCAAATGTAGTTTTTACATGACAAGATGATTTCAAAACAAAAAGTTATCAACTACAAAGTTTCATAACTTTTTGAGATCTACAAAGTTTATTTAGAGAGTATTTCCATCCGAGGTTCTTTAAAACAAATCAAAATTTAAAATTTCCATTTAAAAACGCGGTTTTGCATGACAAGATGAACTCAAATAAAAAAGTTACCAAATACAAAATTTCATAACTTCTCAAGATCTACAGAGTTTATTTAGGTTATTTTGTCATATGTGCATCCGACATGGTGATTCTAATATTTTTCTAAAATCTTATATATCTCTCTTGTAGTTTCATAAACTATAAGAGAGAGATATAAAATTTGTAAATAAATTTGTTTTGGCTTTGTCAGATAATCAAAATAAATGTTGTAGATCTCTAGAAGTTATACAACTTTGTAGTTAAAAACTTTTTGATTTGAATTTGTTTAGGCCTTCAAAATTCGATTTGAAATTTTCTCTGCTGAGTATTTTATTTTTGACACTCAGGCAAAGGTCTTTGCCGAGTGTGAAAGAAAAACACTCGCCAAAGAATTTTCAAATTTAAGAAATTCAAACATAGTTTTTTCATGACAATATGATTTCAAAACAAAAAGTTATCCACTACAAAGTTTCATAACTTTTTGAGATCTACAAAGTTTATTTAGAGAGTTTTTCCATCCGAGTTGTTTAAAAAAAATAAAAATTTAAAATTTTCAATTAAAAACGCGGTTTTGCATGACAAGAGGAACTCAAATAAAAAAGTTGCCAAATACAAAATTTCATAACTTCTCAAGATCTATAGATTTTATTTATGTTATTTTGTCATATGTTCATCCCACATGGTGATTCTAATATTTGTGTCAAATCTTATATATCTCTCTTGTAGAATCATAAACTATAAGAGAGATGTAGAATTTGTAAATAAATTTGTTTTGGCTTTGTCAAATAAAGAAATGATCAAAATAAATGCTGTAGATATTGAGAAGTTTTACGATTTTGTAGTTAAAAACTTTTTGATTTGAATTCATTTATGCCTTCAAAATTCGATTTGAAATTTTCTATGCCGAGTGTTTTATTTTTGACACTCGGCAAAGAAGGTCATTGCCGAGTGTCAAAAGAAAAACACTCGGCAAAGAATTTTCAAATTTAAGAAATTCAAATGTAGTTTTGCATGACAAGATGATTTCAAAACAAAAAGTTATCAACTACATAGTTTCATTACTTTTTGAGATATACAAAGTTTATTTAGAGAGTTTTTCCATCCGAGGTTGTTTAAAAAAATCCAAATTTAAAATTTTCAATTAAAAATGTGGTTTTGCATGACAAGATGAAGTCAAATAAAAAAGTTGCCAAATACAAAATTTCATAACTTCTCAAGATCTACAGAGTTTATTTATGTTATTTTGTCATATGTTCATCCGACATGGTGGTTCTAATATTTTTCTAAAATCTTATATATCTCTCTCTTGTAGTTTCATAAACTATAAGAGAGAGATGTAAAATTTGTAAATAAATTTGTTTTGGCTTTGTCAAATAAAGAAATGATCAAAATAAATGTTGTAGACCTTGAGAAGTTATACGACTTTGTAGTTAAAAACTTTTTGATTTGAATTCGTTTAGGCCTTCAAAATTCGATTTGAAATTTTCTTTGCTGAGTGTTTTATTTTTGACACAAAGAAGGTCTTTACCGAGTGTGAAAGAAAAACAATCGCCAAAGAATTTTCAAATTTAAGAAATTCAAATGTAGTTTTTGCATGACAATATGATTTCAAAACAAAAAGTTATCAACTACAAAGTTTCATATCTTTTTGAGGTCTACAAAGTTTATTTAGAGAGTTTTTCCATTCGAGGTTGTTTAAAAAAATGAAAATTTAAAATTTTCAATTAAAAACGTGGTTTTGCATGACAAGATGAACTCAAATAAGTCAAATACAAAATTTCATAACTTCTCAAGATCTACAGAGCTTATTTAGGTTATTTTGTCATATGTTCATCCGACATGGTGATTCTAATATTTTTCTAAAATCTTATATATCTCTCTTGTAGTTTCGTAAACTATAAGAGAGAGATGTAAAATTTGTAAATAAATTTGTTTTGGCTTTGTCAAATAAAGAAATGATCAAAATAAATGTTGTAGTTCTTGAGAAGTTATACAACTTTGTAGTTAAAAACTATTTGATTTGAATTCGTTTAGGCCTTCAAAATTCGATTTGAAATTTTCTTTGCCGAATGTTTTATTTTTGACACTCGGCAAAGAAGGTCTTTGCCGGTAAAGAATTTTCAAAGACAAACTCTCTAAATACACTTTGTAGATCTCAAAAAGTTATGAAACTTTGTAGTTGATAACTTTTTGTTTTGAAATCATCTTGTCATGCAAAAACTACATTTGAATTTCTTAAATTTGAAAATTCTATGCCGACTGTTTTTCTTGACCTTCTTTGCCGATTGTAAAAAATAAAACACTCGGCAAAGAATATTTTAAATCAAAATTTGGAGCCCTAAACGAATTCAAATCAAAAAGTTTTTAACTACAAAAGATGAACACAAATATAAAAGTTGCCAAATATAAAATTTCATAACTTCTCAAGATCTACAGAGTTCAATTTGGTTATTTTGTCATATGTTCATCCGAAATGGTGATTCTAATATTTTTCTCAAATCTTATATAACTCTCTTGTAGTTTCATAAACTATAAAAGAGAGAAGTAAAATTTGTAAATAAATTTATTTTGGCTTTGTCAAATAAAGAAATGATCAAATAAATGTTGTAGATCTTGAGAATTTATGCATCTCTGTAGTTAAAAACTTTTTGATTTGAATTCGTTTAGGCCTTCAAAATTCGATTTGAACTTTTCTTTGCCGAGTGTTTTATTTTTGACTCTCGGCAAAGAAGGTCTTTGCCCTCGGAAAAGAATTTTCAAATTTAAGAAATTCAAATGTAGTTTTTACATGACAAGATGATTTAAAAAAAAGTTATCAACTACAAAGTTTCATAAATTTTTAAGATCTACAAAGTTTATTTAGAGAGTTTTTCCATCCGAGATTGTTTAAAAAAATCAAAAATTAAAATTTTCCATTAAAAACGCGGTTTTGCATGACAAGATGAACCCAAATAAAAAAGTTGCCAAATACAAAATTTTATAACTTCTCAAGATCTACAGAGTTTATTTAGGTTATTTTGTCACATGTTCATCCGACATGGTGATTCTAATATTTTTCTAAAATCTTATATATCTCTCTTGTAGTTTCATAAACTATAAGAGAGAAGTAAAATTTGTAAATAAATTTGTTTTGGCTTTGTCAAATAAAAAATGATCAAAATAAATGTTGTTGATCTTGAGAAGTTTTACAACTTTGTAGTTAAAAACTTTTTGATTTGAATTCGTTTAGGGCTTCAAATTTTGGTTTAAAACTTTCTTTGCCGAGTGTTTTATTTTTTACCCTCGGCAAAGAAGGTCAAGAAAAACACTCCGCACAGAATTTTCAAATTTAAGAATTTCAAATGTAGTTTTTGCATGACAAGATGATTTCAAAACAAAAAGTTACCAACTACAAAGTTTCATAACTTTTTGAGATCTACAAAGTTTATTTAGAGAGTTTTTCCATCCGAGGTCGTTTAAAAAAATAAAAATTTAAAAGTTTTAATTAAAAACGCGGTTTTGCATGACAAGATGAACTAAAAAAAAGTTGTCAAATACAAAGTTTCATAACTTCTCAAGATCTACAGAGTTTATTTTGGTTATTTTGTCATATGTTCATCCGACATAGTGATTCAAATATTTTTCTAAAATCTTATATATCTCTATTGTAGTTTCATAACTATAAGAGAGAGAAGTAAAATTTGTAAATAAATTTGTTTTGGCTTTGTCAAATAAAGAAATGATCAAAATAAATGTGGCAGATCTTGAGAAGTTATACGATATTGTAGTTAAAAACTTTTTGATTTGAATTCGTTTAGGCCTATGAAATTCGATTTGAAATTTTCTTTGCCGAGTGTTTTATTTGTGACACAAATTTAAGAAATTCAAATGTAGTTTTTGCATGACAAGATGATTACAAAACAAAAAGTTATCAACTACAAAGTTTCATAACGTTTTAAGATCTACAAAGTTTATTTAGAGAGTTTTTCCATCCGAGGTTGTTTAAAAAAAATCAAAATTTAAAATTTTGAATTAAAAACGCGGTTTTGCATGACAAGATGAACTCAAATAAAAAAGTTGTCAAATACAAAATTTCATAACTTCTTAAGATCTACAGAGTTTATTTTGGTTATTTTGTCATACGTTCATCCGACATGGTGATTCTATTATTTTTCTAAAATCTTATATATCTCTCTAGTAGTATAAGAGAGAGATGTAAAATTTGTAAATAAATTTGTTTTGGCTTTGTCAAATAAAGAAATGATCAAAATAAATGTTGTAGATCTTGAGAAGTTATACAACTTTGTAGTTAAAAACTTTTTTATTTGAATTCGTTTAGGCCTTCAAAATTCGATATGAAATTTTCTTTGCCGAGTTTTTTATTTTTGCACACGTCAAAGAAGGTCTTAACACTCGGCAAAGAATTTTCAAATTTAAGAAATTCAAATGTAGTTTTTGCATGACAAGATGATTTCAAAACAAAAAGTTATCAACTACAAAGTTTCATAACTTTTTAAGATCTACAAAGTTTATTTAGAGAGTTTTTACATCCGATGTTGTTTAAAAAAATCAAAATTTAAAATTTTCAATTAAAACCGAGGTTTTGCATGACAAGATGAACTCAAATAAAAAGTACCCAAATACAAAATTTCATAACTTCTCAAGATCTATTTTGGTTATTTTGTCATATGTTCATCCGACATGGTGATTCTAATATTTTTCTAAATCTTATATATCTCTCTTGTAGTTTCATAAACTATAAGAGAGAGAAGTAAAATTTGTAAATAAATTTGTTTTGGCTTTGTCAAATAAAAAATGATCAAAATAAATGTTGTTGATCTTGAGAAGTTATACAACTTTGTAGTTAAAAACTTTTTGATTTGAATTCGTTTAGGGCTCCATTTTGATTTAAAATATTCTTTGCCGAGTGTTTTATTTTTTACACTCGGCAAAGAAGGTCAAGAAGGCACAGAATTTTCAAATTTAAGAAATTCAAATGTAGTTTTTGCATGACAAGATGATTTCAAAACAAAAAGTTATCAACTACAAAGTTTCATAACTTTTTGAGATCTACAAAGTTTATTTAGAGAGTTTTTACATCCGAGGTCGTTTAAAAAAATGAAAATTTAATATTTTCAATTAAAAACGCGGTTTTGCATGACAAGATGAACTAAAAAAAAGTTGTCAAATACAATGTTTCATAACTTCTCAAGATCTACAGAGTTTATTTTGGTTATTTTGTCATATGTTCATCCGACATGGTGATTCTAATATTTTTCTAAAATCTTATATATCTCTCTTGTAGTTTCATAACTATAAGAGAGAGAAGTAAAATTTGTAAATAAATTTGTTTTCGCTTTGTCAAATAAAGAAATGATCAAAATAAATGTGGTAGATCTTGAGAAGTCATACGACATTGTAGTTCAAAACTTTTTGATTTGAATTTGTTTAGGCCTTCGAAATTCGATTTGAAATTTTGTTTGCCGAGTGTTTTATTTGTGACACAAATTTAAGAAATTCAAATGTAGTTTTTGCATGACAAAATGATTTCAAAACAAAAAGTTATCAACTACAAAGTTTCATAACGTTTTAAGATCTACAAAGTTTATTTAGAGAGTTTTTCCATCCGAGGTTGTTTAAAAAAAATCAAAATTTAAAATTTTCAATTAGAAACGCGGTTTTGCATGACAAGATGAACTCAAATAAAAAAGTTGTCAAATACAAAATTTCATAACTTCTCAAGATCTACAGAGTTTATTTTGGTTATTTTGTCATATGTTCATCCGACATGGTGATTCTATTATTTTTCTAAAATCTTATATATCTCTCTAGTAGTATAAGAGAGATGTGTAAAATTCGTAAATAAATTTGTTTTGGCTTTGTCAAATAAAGAAATGATCAAAATAAATGTTGTAGTTCTTAAGAAGTTATACAACTTTGTAGTTAAAACCTTTTTGATTTGAATTCGTTTAGGGCTTCAAAATTCGATTTGAAATTTTCTTTGCCGAGTGTTTTATTTTTGACACTCGGCAAAGAAGGTCTTTGCCGACAAAAACACTCGACAAAGAATTTTCAAATTTAAGAAATTCAAATGTAGTTTTTGCATGACAAGATGATTTCAAAATAAAAAGTTATCAACTACAAAGTTTCATAACTTTTTGAGATCTACAAAGTTTATTTCGAGAGTTTTTCCATCTGAGGTTGTTTAAAAAAATCAAAATTTAAAATTTTCAAATAAAAACGTAGTTTTGCTTGACAAGATGAACTCAAACAAAAAATTTGGCAAATACAAAATTTTATAACTTCTCAAGATCTATAGAGTTTATTTTGGTTATTTTGTCATATGTTCATCTGACATGGTGATTCTAATATTTTTCTAAAATCTTATATATCTCTCTTGTAGTTTCATAAACTATATGAGAAATGTAAAATTTGTAAATAAACTTGTTTTGGCTTTGTCAAATAAAGAAATGATCAAAATAAATGTTGCAGATCTTGAGAAGTCATACAACTTTGTAGTTAAAAACTTTTTTATTTGAATTCGTTTAGGCCTTCAAAGTTCGATTTGAAATTTTCTTTACCGAGTGTTTTATTTTTGACACTCGGCAAAGATAGTCTTTGCCGAGAGTAAAAGAAAAACACTCGGCAAAGAATTTTTAAATTTAAGAAATTCCAATGTAGTTTTTGCATGAAAAGATGATTTCAAAACAAAAAGTTATCAACTACAAACTTTCATAACTTTTTAAGATCTACAAAGTTTATTTAGAGAGTTTTCCCATCCGAGGTTATTTAAAAAAAATCAAAATTTATAATTTTCAATTAAAAACGCGGTTAACTTCTCAAGATCTACAGAGTTTATTTATGTTATTTTGTCATATGTTCATCCGACATGGTGATTCTAATATTTTTCTAAAATATTATATATCTCTCTAGTAGTATAAGAGAGAGATGTAAAATTTGTAAATAAATTTATTTTGGCTTTATCAAATAAAGAAATGATCAAAATAAATGTTGTAGTTCTTGAGAAGTTATACAACTTTGTAGTTAAAAACCTTTTGATTTGAATTCGTTTAGGGCTTCAAAATTCGATTTGAAATTTTCTTTGTCGAGTGTTTTATTTTTGACACACGGCAAAGGTCTTTGCCGACAAAAACACTCGGCGAAGAATTTTCAAATTTAAGAAATTTAAATGTAGTTTTTGCATGACAAGATGATTTCAAAACAAAAAGTTATCAACTACAAAGTTTCATAACTTTTTGAGATCTACAAAGTTTATTTAGAGAGTTTTTCCATCCGAGGTTATTTAAAAAAGTCAAAATTTAAAATTTTCAATTAAAAACGTGGTTTTGCATGACAAGATGAACTCAAATAAAAAAGTTGCCAAATACAAAATTTCATAACTTCTCAAGATCTATAGAGTTTATTTAGGTTATTTTGTCATATGTTCATCTGACATGGTGATTCTAATATTTTTCTAAAATCTTATATATCTCTCTTGTAGTTTCATAAACTATAAGAGAGATGTAAAATTTGTAAATAAATTTGTTTTGGCTTTGTCAAATAAAGAATTGATCAAAATAAATGTTGTAGATCTTGAGAAGTTATACAACTTTGTAGTTAAAAACTTTTTTATTTGAATTCGTTTAGGCCTTCAAAGTTCGATTTGAAATTTTCTTTGCCAAGTGTTTTATTTTTGACACTCGGCAAATAAGGTCTTTGCGGAGAGTCAAAGAAAAACACTCGGCAAAGAATTTTCAAATTTAAGAAATTCAAATGTAGTTTTTGCATGACAAGATGATTTCAAAACAAAAAGTTATCAACTATAAAGTTTCATAACTTTTTGAGATCTACAAAGTTTATTTATAGAGTTTTTCCATCCGAGGTTGTTTAAAAAAAATCAAAATTTATAATTTTCAATTAAAAACGCGGTTTTGTATGACAAGATGAACTCAAATAAAAAAGTTGCCAAATACAAAATTTCATTACTTCTCAAGATCTAGAGAGTTTATTTAGGTTATTTTATCATATGTTCATCTGACATGGTGATTCTAATATTTTTCTAAAATCTTATATATCTCTCTTGTAGTTTCATAAACTATAAGAGAGAGATGTAAAATTTGTAAATAAATTTGTTTTGGGTTTGTCAAATAAAGAAATGATCAAAATAAATATTGTAGATCTTGAGAAGTTACACAACTTTGTAGTTAAAAACTTTTTTATTTGAATTCGTTTAGGCCTTAAAAATTTGATTTGAATTTTTCTTTGCCGATTGTTTTATTTTTGCACACGGCAAAGAAGGTCTTAACACTCGGCAAAGAATTTTCAAATTTAAGAAATTCAAATGTAGTTTTTGCATGACAAGATTATTTCAAAACACAAAGTTATCAACTACAAAGTTTCATAACTTTTTGAGATCTACAAAGTTTATTTAGAGAGTTTTTACATCCGATGTTGTTTAAAAAAATCAAAATTTAAAATTTTCAATTAAAAACGAGGTTTTGCATGACAAGATGGACAAAAAATAAAAAGTAGCCAAATACAAAATTTCATAACTTCTCAAGATCTACAGAGTTTATTTTGGTTATTTTGTCATATGTTCATCCGACATGGTGATTATAATATTTTCTAAAATCTTATATATCTCTCTTGTAGTTTCATAAATATAAGAGAGAGAAGTAAAATTTGTAAATAGATTTGTTTTGGCTTTGTCAAATAAATAAATGATCAAAATAAATGTTGTAGATCTTGAGAAGTTATACGACTTTGTAGTTAAAAACTTTTTGATTTGAATTCGTTAGGTTTTCAAAATTCGATTTGAAATTTTCTTTGCCGAGTGTTTTATTTCTCGGCAAAGAAGGTCTTTGCTGAGTGTCAAAGAAAAACACTCGGCAAAGAATTTTCAAATTTAAGAAATTCAAATGTAGTTTTTGCATGACAAGATGATTTAAAAACAAAAAGTTATCAACTACAAAGTTTCATAACTTTTTGAGATCTACAAAGTTTATTTAGAGAGTTTTTCCATCTGAGGTTGTTTAAAAAAATAAAAAATTTAAATTTTTAATTAAAAACGCGGTTTTGCATGACAAGATGAACTCAAATAAAAAAGTTGCCAAATACAAAATTTTATAACTTCTCAAGATCTAGAGAGTTTATTTAGGTTATTTTGTCATATGTTCATCTGACATGGTGATTCTAATATTTTTCTAAAATCTTATATATCTCTCTTGTAGTTTCATAAACTATAAGAGAGATGTAAAATTTGTAAATAAATTTGTTTTGGCTTTGTCAAATAAAGAAATGATCAAAATAAATGTTGTAGATCTTGAGAAGTTATACAACTTTGTAGTTAAAAACTTTTTTATTTAAATTCGTTTAGGCCTTCAAAATTCGATTTGAAATTTTCTTTGGTGAGTGTTTTATTTTTGACACTCGGCAAAGAAGGTCTTTGCCGAGTGTCAAAGAAAAACACTAGGCAAAGAATTTTCAAATTTCAGAAATTCAAATGTAGTTTTTGCATAACAAGATGATTCTAAAACAAAAAGTTATCAACTACAAAGTTTCATAACTTTTTAAGATCTACAAAGTTTATTTAGAGAGTTTTTCCATCCGAGGTTGTTTTAAAAAAATCAAAATTTAAAATTTTCGATTAAAAACGCGGTTTTGCATGACAAGATGAACTCAAATAAAAAAGTTGCTAAATACAAAATTTCATAACTTCTCAAGATCTACAGAGTTTATTTTGGTTATTTTGTCATATGTTCATCCGACATGGTTATTCTAATATTTTTCTAAAATCTTATATATCTCTCTAGTAGTATAAGAGAGAGATGTAAAATTTGTAAATAAATTTGTTTTGGCTTTGTCAAATAAAGAAATGATCAAAATAAATGTTGTAGTTCTTGAGAAGTTATACAACTTTATAGTTAAAAACTTTTTGATTTGAATTCGTTTAGGGCTTCAAAATTCGATTTGAAATTTTTTTTGCCGAGTGTTTTATTTTTGACACTCGGCAAAGGTCTTTGCCGAGAAAAACACTCCGCAAAGAATTTTCAAATTTAAGAAATTCGAATGTAGTTTTTGCATGACAAGATGATTTCAAAACAAAAAGTTATCAACTACAAAGTTTCATAACTTTTTGAGATATACAAAGTTTATTTAGAGAGTTTTTCCATGCGAGGTTGTTTAAAAAAAATCAAAATTTAAAATTTCCAATTAAAAACGCGGTTTTGCATGAGAAGATGAACTCAAATAAAAAAATTGCCAAATACAAAATTTCATAACTTCTCAAGATCTAGAGAGTTTATTTAGGTTATTTTGTCATATGTTCATCTGACATGGTGATTCTAATATTTTTCTAAAATTTTATATATCTCTCTAGTAGTATAAGAGAGAGATGTAAAATTTATAAATAAATTTGTTTTGACTTTGTCAAATAAAGAAACGATCAAAATAAATGTTGTAGTTCTTGAGAAGTTATATAACTTTGTGGTTCAAAACTTTTTGATTTGAATTCGTTTAGGGCTTCAAAAATCGATTTGAAATTTTCTTTGCTGAGTGTTTTATTTTTGACACTCGGCAAAGAATTTTCAAATTTAAGAAATTCAAATGTAGTTTTTGCATGATAAGATGATTTCAAAACAAAAAGTTATCAACTACAAAGTTTCATAACTTTTTGAGATCTACATAGTTTATTTAGAGAGTTTTTCCATCCGAGGTTGTTTAAAAAAAATCAAAATTTATAATTTTCAATTAAAAACGCGGTTTTGCATGACAAGATGAACTCAAATAAAAAAGTTGCCAAATACAAAATTTCATAACTTCTCAAGATCTACAGAGTTTATTTAGGTTATTTTGTCATATGTTCATCCAACATGGTGATTCTAATATTTTTCTAAAATATTATATATCTCTCTTGTAGTTTCATAAACTATAAGAGAGATGTAAAATTTGTAAATAAATTTGTTTTGAGTTTGTCAAATAAAGAAATGATCAAAATAAATGTTGTAGATCTTGAGAAGTTATACAATTTTGTAGTTAAAAACTTTTTTATTTGAATTCGTTTAGGCCTTCAAAATTCGATTTGAAATTTTCTTTGCCGAGTGTTTTATTTTTGCACACGGCAAAGAAGGTCTTAACCCTCAGGCAAAGAATTTTCAAATTTAGAAAATTTAAATGTAGTTTTTGCATGACAAGATGATTTCAAAACAAAAAGTTATCAACTACAAAGTTTCATAACTTTTTGAGATCTACAAAGTTTATTTAGAGAGTTTTTACATCCGATGTTGTTTAAAAAAATCAAAATTTAAAATTTTCAATTAAAAACGTGGTTTTGCATGACAAGATGAACTCAAATAAAAAAGTTGTCAAATACAAAATTTCATAACTTCTCATGATCTATAGAGTTTATTTAGGTTATTTTGTCATATGTTCATCTGACATGGTGATTCTTATATTTTTCTA
>NC_012875.2:13408020-13425920 GCF_000003195.3 Sorghum bicolor | reverse complement strand
ATAACTTCTCAAGATCTACAGAGTTTATTTTGGTTATTTTGTCATATGTTCATCCGACATGGTTATTCTAATATTTTTCTAAAATCTTATATATCTCTCTAGTAGTATAAGAGAGAGATGTAAAATTTGTAAATAAATTTGTTTTGGCTTTGTCAAATAAAGAAATGATCAAAATAAATGTTGTAGTTCTTGAGAAGTTATACAACTTTATAGTTAAAAACTTTTTGATTTGAATTCGTTTAGGGCTTCAAAATTCGATTTGAAATTTTTTTTGCCGAGTGTTTTATTTTTGACACTCGGCAAAGGTCTTTGCCGAGAAAAACACTCCGCAAAGAATTTTCAAATTTAAGAAATTCGAATGTAGTTTTTGCATGACAAGATGATTTCAAAACAAAAAGTTATCAACTACAAAGTTTCATAACTTTTTGAGATATACAAAGTTTATTTAGAGAGTTTTTCCATGCGAGGTTGTTTAAAAAAAATCAAAATTTAAAATTTCCAATTAAAAACGCGGTTTTGCATGAGAAGATGAACTCAAATAAAAAAATTGCCAAATACAAAATTTCATAACTTCTCAAGATCTAGAGAGTTTATTTAGGTTATTTTGTCATATGTTCATCTGACATGGTGATTCTAATATTTTTCTAAAATTTTATATATCTCTCTAGTAGTATAAGAGAGAGATGTAAAATTTATAAATAAATTTGTTTTGACTTTGTCAAATAAAGAAACGATCAAAATAAATGTTGTAGTTCTTGAGAAGTTATATAACTTTGTGGTTCAAAACTTTTTGATTTGAATTCGTTTAGGGCTTCAAAAATCGATTTGAAATTTTCTTTGCTGAGTGTTTTATTTTTGACACTCGGCAAAGAATTTTCAAATTTAAGAAATTCAAATGTAGTTTTTGCATGACAAGATGATCTCAAAACAAAAAGTTATCAACTACAAAGTTTCATAACTTTTTGAGATCTACAAAGTTTATTTAGAGAGTTTTTCCATCCGAGGTTGTTTAAAAGATCAAAATTTATAATTTTCAATTAAAAACGCGGTTTTGCATGACAAGATGAACTCAAATAAAAGAGTTGCCAAATACAAAATTTCATAACTTCTCAAGATCTACAGAGTTTATTTAGGTTATTTTGTCATATGTTCATCTGACATGGTGATTCTAATATTTTTGTAAAATCTTATATATCTCTCTTGTAGGTTCATAAACTTTAAGAGAGAGATGTAAACTTTGTAAATAAATTTGTTTTGGCTTTGTCAAATAAAGAAATGATCAAAATAAATGTTGTAGATCTTGAGAAGTTATACAACTTTGTGGCTAAAAACTTTTTTATTTGAATTCGTTTATGCCTTCAAAATTAGATTTGAAATTTTCTTTGCCGGGTGTTTTATTTTTGACACTCGGCAAAGAAGGTCTTTGCCGAGTGTCAAAGAAAAACACTCGGCAAAGAATTTTCAAATTTAAGAAATTCAAATATAGTTTTTGCATGACAAGATGATTTCAAAACAAAAAGTAATCAACTACATAGTTTCATAACTTTTTGAGATCTACAAAGTTTATTTAGAGAGTTTTTCCATCCGATTGTGGGGGGATAGACCCCTATACCCTTACGGCTAGACTTGGGCCAGGAGGCTTGGCCCACTACGAGACGAGTTCAAGGCTTGATCCGACAGCCTGGAGTTTCGCGCAAGGAAGCAAGATGTGGAGATCAAGCAGAATTCTAGTCGGTTAGAATAGGAATTGATATCGAATTATCCATGGCAATTGTAACCGACTAGGATTAGTTTCCAGATCTCTAACTCTGCCCTCCAGACTATATAAGGAGGGGCAAGGGCCCCCCCTAGGACACATCATATTCTCTCAACACAAATCAATACAACCAGACGCAGGACGTAGGTATTACGCCAACTCGGCGGCCGAACCTGGATAAAAAGCTTGTCCATGTCTTGCGTCACCATCGAGTTCGTAGTTTGCGCACCGTCTACCGATAAACTACTACCGTGGGTATACCCCAAGGTAGACTGCCGACCAGCTTTCGTCGACAGTGGCGCGCCAGGTAGGGGGTGTGCGTGCAACTTTTCCGGCGAACAAGATGGTCACGATCCCAGCTTCCGCGACCGTGCCTGAAGGCCTCACGTTCACCGTCGGCCAGATCACGTGGACGACGTGCAGCGGCGGCCTCACGACCACGGTTTCGAAAGAGATCCAGATCCAATCTGAGATCACGCCGTCTCCGACCACACGCGTGACGGCACCAAGCGCCCGACCACCGTTCCCACTCTACAAGGGAAGGAAGATCGACTGCTCGGACCTTCTCCAAGCGCTTGATCGCGCTGACTCCAAGCTACTCGAAGTTTCAGAACTAATAGACGGAGTTCTGCGTCGGCCCGACCAAGCTGCTCCAGCGGATTTTTTCAAATCCCGCCGGCCAACTCGTGTCGCCACACACGAACAGCTGGGAACGTCTCTGACGATAACCTCAACACCCTCAGGACGATCCGTCGAGCTCAAGAAGGAAGATTATCCTTGCGGCCTGAACAACTCGGCCTCTGTTTACTCACAGCACACCCAATCCGTTTTCAGCAAGGCGGGTTGGTCGCCGACAAGGAACAATCGTCACTACGTCAACATGGTGACAATCCGAGAACTACGGGACGGCCAGGTTTCCAGCACCAACTGAAGCACCGGTTCCGTCCCCACCGAGGTTATAAACACCGAAGACGAGGACTACGACCTGGATTTTCCTTCACACCCTCCGGGTTTCAACCGATTCCCGATATTCCCCCCCCCCGGCGAGGGGATATTGTGTTCAATGTCAGCGCCGACGAACCGGTCGTTGATGGAGAAACAGATGACCAGAGGCAACTCTGCGAACAGCGCAACGCCGATCGCGCCCGACGACGCGCAGACGAGCAACAACAAATGCCACCAAATAATCTCAACGATGCCTTTGACATGGTCGGGGACCAGCCAGTCTACAAAACGCCAAGCGCCAACGTGGCTGTCGCCATGGCTAACCTAGATCGGCTTCCTGATACCCCCGAATGCCAGGGAGTCCGGACCAGCATCCGAGCACACCTGATCGCTGCAATGGGACAGACAGCCACTCTGCTCAAGAGAGTCCAGGACGTCTCTTATACGGAAGCCGCCTCCGACCAGACTAATCGTAGCCGGGCCTCACCCAGCAGGCGTCACCGCAGCCGCTCCCCCGACAACCGTCGAGGGGACTCACGGCGCGACGATGGTGGTCGGGACGCCGACGGTCGCCGCAAGCAGAACCGCGTACGCGGCCAAGAAGTAAATCAGCACAGGGATCTCCGCCACAACATCCCTCCCAAAGATGCCCGGGACCGCATCAACAGGCGCGCCGCAGAGAGAGCAGTCCACGAAAACCTGCGCCGCATCGAGTACGATGCAACACACGGTCCTCCGGGCCTAAGACAGTTCTCCTCACACCTCCGCCAGGTCGTGTGGCCCTGCAATTTCAAGCTCGAAAAGCTTAAAAAATACGACGGCAAGGAAAATCCAGAGAACTGGATCACCCTCTATGAAATCGCCGTCCGATCAGCGGCAGGGGATGAGCACGTCATGGCTAACTACTTCCCCGTAGTCCTCGACCAGGCTGGTCATCAGTGGCTTCTCGGCTTGCCCGAGGACTCCTTCGACTCTTGGGAAGAGCTACGCCAGGCTTTCATCGACAACTTCATCGCCACATGCGAGCAGCCTGGAAACAAGTATGACCTTGAAAGGATAAGGGACAGAAAGAACGAACCTCTGCGCGATTACATCCGACGATTCTCGGATATGCGCCTCAAAATCCCGAAGATTTCCCACGACGAGGCCATCTCAGCCTTCATCAAGGGCCTGCGTTTCCACGAAGCGCTGAGGAACAAGCTGTTGCGTAAACGTCCAACAACGGTGGCGGAACTCCTCGCCACGGCCAAAAATTACGCCGACGCCGACGACGCAGAAAAACTAATCCGAGACGATGCGAGAGGTCCCGACTAGCCTCCCCGGCGAGATGACGGTCGCGGTCGCTACGACAGCAGAAACCACCGCCGCTCCGACAACCGCGATCACCGAGAGGGTTGGGATCGGCGGCGCGACAGCCGCGATGACTTCAGAGGAAAGCGCCCTCGCGACTACGACCACGAAGTAAATACGGTCAAACGTCCCAATGGACGACGGGACTACCAAGAAGACTACAACAAAACGTTGAAGGGACCATGCCAACTACATCCAAAGTCCAATCATACCATGGAAGAATGCCGCGTCCTCAAAAGTATCTATACACGGCGGGCCGCCCAAGACGACTCCACCAAGAAAAATAACAAGCGCGACGGGCACGACCACGAAGATGAGGATGAGGACCAAGATAGGGACCCCCGACACCCATACGTCAGCCCCACTGACGTGGTCCACTCCATTTTCGGGGGCAAGGTCTCCACTGAGTCCAAGCGAGAAAGAAAGCTGTTAAAGAGAGCCTGCCTCAACATAGACAGCACGGACGGGCTGATCGCAGACCCGAAATTTCCCACGTGGTCCCACAGGGAGATCTCGTTCAGCAGGAAGGACCAGTGGGCCGCTATCCCAGAGCCGGGTCGTTTCCCCCTGATTCTTGACCCCTGCATCAACAGCATCAGATTCGAGCGCGTGCTCGAGGACGGGGGAAGCTCCATCGACATCCTCTTCCGCAACAGCCTGCCCGCCCTCAAGATATCCCCTGCACAACTAAAACCTTACGACGCCCAATTCTGGGGGGGTTTTGCCAGGTCAAAGTTCAGTGCCTCTCGGACAGATAACATTGCCAGTCCAATTCGGCACACCCGACCACTTCCGGACGGAGTTCATCAACTTCGTAGTCGCGGATTTTGACGGGACCTATCACGCCATACTGGGCCGACCATCGCTGACAAAGTTCATGGCAGTCCCGCACTACTCATACCTAGTCCTTAAGATGCCCACGGAGAAGGGTGTCCTAACCGTCAGAGGCAATGTCTACACTGCGTACACCTGCGAAGAAGAAAGCTTCAAGATCACCGAGGCAAACGACCTCTCAATCCGCATGGCAGAAACAGCAAACCAAGCCGCACAGCTGCCTCCCGACGAGCTCCGACTACCCGAACAGGCGACAGCCAGGAAGAACTCAAAGTCCAAGGAGTACAAAGAAGTGCAGCTGGTCGAAGGCAGCCCCGAGAAGACAGCCCTCATCGGGGCCAACCTGGATCCAAAATAGGAAGACGCGCTCGTCAGGTTTCTAAGGGACAATGTGAGCGTTTTCGCATGGAAACCCGCAGACATGCCCGGTGTCCCATGAAACCTGATCGAGCACTCCTTAAATGTCTCGAAGACCGCAAGACCAATCAAGCAAAAACTGCGATGGTTCGCTCGTGACAAAAAGGAGGCTATTAGGACAGAAATAACACGGCTTCTAGCAGCCGGATTCATAAAAGAAGTGTATCACCCCGATTGGCTCGCCAATCCGGTTCTTGTACGCAAAAAGAATAATGAATGGAGAATGTGCGTTGATTACACTGATCTCAATAAACACTGTCCTAAAGATCCTTTTGGTCTCCCTCGCATCGACGAGGTGGTCGACTCAACGGCCGGATGCGAACTCCTCTCTTTTCTAGACTGCTACTCTGGTTATCACCAGATCTCGCTAAAGGAAGAAGATCAGATCAAAACGTCTTTTATTACACCTTTCGGCGCATACTGCTACACGACCATGTCTTTCGGACTCAAAAACGCCGGAGCCACTTATCAAAGGGCCATCCAGCAATGCCTCCACGACGAGATTCGTGATGACCTCGTCGAGGCCTATGTGGACGACGTGGTCGTAAAAACAAGGGACGCGAGCACCCTAATCGACAACTTAGACCGAACTTTCAAAGCACTCAATAGGTACAAGTGGAAGCTCAACCCCAAGAAATGCATTTTCGGCGTTCCTTCCGGTCTACTGCTCGGCAACGTCGTCAGTCGCGACGGCATACGACCAAACCCTTCAAAAGTCAAAGCCGTACTCGACATGCGACCACCGAAGAACGTCAAGGATATTCAGAAGCTAACCGGATGTATGGCCGCCCTCAGTCGTTTCATCTCAAGGCTGGGAGAAAAAGGCCTCCCTTTCTTCAAACTATTGAAAGCATCAGAAAAATTTTCTTGGACAGAGGAAGCCGACGCTGCGTTCACTCAGCTTAAGACCTTCCTCACTTCACCACCTGTCCTCACAGCGCCTCAGCCCAATGAAGACCTACTTCTTTACATTGCTGCAACCGACAGGGTTGTTTCCACGGCAATGGTGGTCGAGCGAGATGAACCAGGTCACGCCTACAAGGTCCAGAGACCCGTTTACTTCATAAGTGAAGTCTTAAACGAGTCCAAGGCCAGGTATCCACAAATACAGAAGCTCATATACGCCATTCTGATAACGTCAAGAAAGCTGAAGCACTACTTCGACGGCCACCGAGTCCTGGTGACAACCAGTTTCCCTCTCGGGGACATCCTGCGCAATAAAGACGCCAATGGCAGAATCGTGAAATGGGCGATGGAATTGTGCCCATTTTCGCTGGAGTTCCAGAGCCGAACTACGGTCAAGTCTCAGGCCCTGGTCGATTTCATTGCTGAATGGACGGATCTCAATGAGTCTCCCGTTCCCGATGTCTCAGACCACTGGTCAATGTTCTTTGATGGGTCCTTGAACATCAACGGTGCCGGCGCTGGGATACTGTTCGTATCACCCAACAAGGACAAACTGCGTTACGTCCTTCGGATCCTTTTTCCGGCGTCAAACAACGTCGCCGAATACGAAGCATGCTTGCATGGCATAAGACTAGCCGTTGAGCTGGGAATCAAGCGACTCTATGTCTATGGCGACTCCGCTTTGGTCTTCAACCAGCTCAACAAGGAGTGGGACGCAACCCACGAGAAGATGGATCTCTACTGCAAAGAAATTCGCAAATGGGAAACCAACTTCTACGGCATAGAGTACATCCACGTGGTCCGGGATAAGAACCAAG
The DNA here is from genome assembly GCF_000003195.3 of Sorghum bicolor. NCBI lineage: Eukaryota > Viridiplantae > Streptophyta > Magnoliopsida > Poales > Poaceae > Sorghum > Sorghum bicolor. Next base: position 13,418,894 of record NC_012875.2, on the reverse strand, counting down.
CAGCAGATGCGTTGTCGAAGTTAGGCTCATCTCGGGCCCAGATCCCGCGGGGTATTTTCGTCCAAGACATCCACGAGCCGAGCGTAGGCTCCTCTCCGGTCGACAAGCAACCTACCGAGGCAATGCTCATAGACGACACCACTCCGACAACTGGTGGGCGTGACTGGCGTACCCCGTTCATCAAATACATATCGGATGGGACAGGCCTTCAGGACAAAACAGAGAACGAGCGCCTCATTCGACGATCAAAGAACTACATCCTGGTCGACGGAAAACTCATGCGGAAAAACGCAAGCTCCGAAGTACTGCTCAAGTGCATACGCCAAGATGATGGTATCAAGCTCTTAGAGGACGTACATGCTGGATCCTGCGGCAATCACGCCGCATCCAGAATGCTGGTCGGAAAGGCTTTCCGAGCAGGTTTTTATTGGCCAACCGCGGTCGGCGACGCAGAAAAACTGGTTCGACATTGCGAAGGATGTCAGTTTTTCGCTAAGAGGACCCACGTACCTGCCCATGAAATTCAAACCATCCCGTCGTCCTGGCCCTTTGCTTGCTGGGGGCTTGACATGATCGAGCCATTTAAACCAGCCCCGGGCAATTTCAAGTTTATCTTCGTGTTAATCGACAAGTTCTCCAAGTGGATTGAATACATGCCCCTGGTCAAGGCAACCTCCGAGAAGGCTGTGGAGTTCCTCAATCAAATCATACACAGATTCGGCATCCCGAACAGCATAATCACCGACCTGGGCACTCAGTTTACTGGCACCACTTTTTGGGACTTCTGCGATGACAGAGGCATAGTCATAAAATACGTGTCAGTGGCACATCCACGTGCCAACGGTCAAGTTGAACGTGCTAACGGAATGATCGTTGACGCCCTAAAGAAAAGGTTGTACACCGAAAACGACAGAGCACCCGGTCGATGGATGAAAGAATTGCCGGCAGTGGTCTGGGGCCTCCGAACTCAGACCAGTCGAAACACAGGGGTGTCTCCCTACTTCATGGTGTACGGTGCAGAGGCGGTCCTGCCGTCTGACATACACTTCGGATCTCCTAGAATCGAACACTTCGACCAGGCGACCGCCGACAACACCAGAGAACTTGAAATCAATTGCATGGAGGAAAAGCGTTTAGATTCTTGTCTCCAAACAGCAAAATATCTCGCGGCTGTCAGGCGAACGTCAAGGACCGTTCCTTCGTGGTCGGCGATCTGGTACTTCGATGGAAAACAAGCCAGGAGGGAATGCACAAGCTATCCACTCCCTAGGAAGGACCCTTCGTGGTGACCGAGGTCACACGACCTACGTCCTACAGATTGGCATACCCAGACGGAACACGAGTGCCTAACTCTTGGCACATCGACAAACTGCGACGTTTCTATCCATAAAGTTTTAATAACTTTCCTTTGTAAGTATCTTATAATTGTTGATAATGAAATTCTCTATTTTTTGCCTATACCTTGTCGCACACAGCACTCGGCAAAACTCCTGCAATGGATGCTCTTAACGACTACCAAGGCGAATACGGTGACACGTCACTCAGATATTCTTACAGCGCTCAAAACAACAGTCATGACAAAAAGCAAACTTTATTACAAACTTTACATACAAAGTTTACAATAAATACCCTGACGGGCAGACACTAGTCTATTCCTACAGACTACTCTATTGGCCTAGCTGCTCGGGCTGATCACCCGCCTGGCCCTGCTGCCCGGATGAAGGGGTCGGGGCCACCGGCGCCTGGCTGGTCGAGACCGCAGGCGTCGACCACCCATCTCCCGCAACGGACGCGCCCGACAACTCCTTGGCCGACCTATCTGAACTCGGCTGGTCTGGGGGAGTGGCCGTTCCGCACAGATTGATGTCGCCGATCACTGTCGACGACAAGTCCAGCAGACTACCCCGAAGCTCGTCCGCTTCCTGTGGGCCGACTTCCTTCGGGTACCCCTTCTCCAGCCTGCTCAAGTCGACCAGGGGGTAGTGGGCGCGCACCATGCTGAGGACGTGCGCGCCGGCAAACTCCCCGTCGTCCTTCACGAACTGCTGGAGCCAGTCCCACGCCCGTTGCGCCTTCTCGACCGGGGTCAACTGCGGCGCGCGGGGCTGGCTCTCCGGGAGCTCGGGACTGATCAGGTCTAGGACCGGGGACACTCCTTTCCAGATCCTGCAACAGTTGACCTTCCAAGAGTCCCGGTCCTTGATCAGATCATCCAGGTGCTTCTTGGCGTTCACCTTGAGCACTGCAAACGAAGCAAAGCGTTATTTTCGGCATACCAAACAAACAAAGGGGCGACAAGCAGCAGCTAACAAGGCGGCACCCATTACCACATAATTCCTGGTCCTTTCGACCCAATTCCTCTCCTGCTCGCCGCCCGGACTCCAGCGCACCGGCGAGCTGTTGGCTGAGCTGCTCCTTCTCTTGTCGGAGGCGCGCCACCTCCTCCTCCAAGTCTGCGTGAATCATAAACTGGTCAGTAAAGCAAACTACACAAGTACGCAAAGCTGCTCGGAGCGTGTGACTAACCTTCTCGCTGCCGGTACTGGTCGGCCAAGCGACGAGTGAGGTCGAGACGACGCTCCTCTTGGGCACTCATCTCGGCCACCTTCTCCCCGACTTCCGACCGCAGCCGGTCTACCTCCGCGGCAAGGGCCTTGTTCTCGGCCACGACGCCTTCTATCTGGTCAAAGCACCGTTTCCGGTACTTTGCCGTTTTCATTGCGCCCTACAAAGCGAGCATATAACGACCATGCAAGACAAGGCATAGAATGTACAGCAATACAAAAAGTCGCTTACCTTAACTTCGTCGACGAGGCGCTTGGCCGCGCGCTCCACCCTGGCGGCCTCCTCGGTCTCGGCGAGCTCCTCATGCCCGATAAAGTGATCCCCGCGTTGGCGCCACACATACACGTGTTGGCGGCCATCACGGGGACGACCCTCAATCTCTTCCACCTCGTCATCGGAGGCCGCCCGGGTTTCCTCCTCCTGCGCTGCGTCACCCCCGGTGGTGGTCCCAGGCATTACTGGCCCTCGGACCAGACCTGGGGAGCCTGCAGCCGAAGAGGTTCCTGCTCGGGGCGGCGTGGGGACTTCACTCCCCCCGGCAGGAGGAGGGGTCGGGGATCTTCCCTCCTCTTCCGTGGAGCCAGCTGGGGGAGCCTCTTCAGCCCTGGTCGGGCTGCCTGTCGTAGTCGGTGCCGCGGTCGGGAGCCCCTCGGTGCTCCCAGGCGCGGCTGCAGCTGTAGGCTGCTCTGTGGTCTGGGCGGCCGTATCTTCAGCAGCGCGGACAGGCTCGCCCGTCCCCTGGCTGGCAGCCTGGCCGGGGTCGACATCCGACGCCGCACTACAGGAACAAAAGTGTAATTTTAAAAAAAAAGCAAAGAGGAGTCCAAAATACGTAAGTCGAACACTTACAGGTCTGATCGACGGTGGGTCGCGGTGAACCTCCTCCTCGCCCGGCCGGTCGGCACCTGCGCCCCCATCTCGACAACTTGCGGTGCAGGGGGGTCGCTGGCCACTCGATCAGTAGTGGCCAGCGCATTATCTGGGCGGCTCCGAGGCCGTCGGACTAACGACGGCGCAGCCTCCTCGTCGTCGTCGTCGTCGTCAACGATCCGCACGAGCCGACGACGCTTCGGCGCTTGGCTGCTCTCCGCCGGTAGATCTGCCGGCAACATCGGTGTCGGCAAGGGATCTGCCGGCAATGGCCTTTTCCCCGCTACCCTCTCCTCGGTGGTCGGGACGGGGCGGGCTTGTTCCTCCTCACTGCTGGTGTAACGAGTACACCTAGCAGCATTGCCTTCTGGCAAGTCTTCTCCCGCAGGATTCTCCATCCCCGGTGCCAGTGATATATACACTGTGCACCGGTCGACATCGCCGATCTGCAAAAGCAACAAAGATGAGTCAGCTACAGACGATATACAAATGCTAAAACAAAATACTCTGCAACATACCTTTGGTGCTGGTCGGCCTAACTTGAAGGCTTGCACCCGATCACTGCCGCGGACGAAGCCTCCGTCCGCAAAGTTGAACAGCTCGTTCAACAGCCGTTGTACCTCCGCCTTCTCCAAGATCTCCGGTCGCATCCTGGTCGGGTCCACGCTTCCGGAATACTCGTACGCCGAGTGCACCCTCTTCTGGCAGGGCATCACCCGACGACAAATGAAGTTGCCGACCACGCCAAGCCCATCCAGGCGCGACCAGTCGATCAGCTTCATCAGATCCGCCACTTGACCGTCGAACTCCGGGCGGTCGGTCCAGCTTACCCTCTTCTCGGGAATGTACCCCACGTCGCAGAACGTGGAGCTGCCCGGTTCCTCCCTGACGTAGAACCACTTCCTATACCATTCGGTCAAGGAAGTGTTCCATGGACAGTGCAGGTAGTTATTCTTCATTCCATCACGAAGGTTGAGGTACACTCCACCTGCAACCTTGGAGCCTCCAACTGCTCCCTTCTTCCTCAAGCAGAAAAGGTAACGAAAAAGATCGAAGTGCGGCTCTATGCCAACATAGGCCTCGCACAGATGAATAAACGTGGAAATAAGGAGAATTGAGTTCGGGTGCAGATTGCAAATCCCGATCTCATAATACAGAAGAAGACCTTGGAGAAAAGGATGAACCGGAACCCCAAAGCCCCTCTTAACGAAATCTTCAAACACGACGATCTCACCGGCACGAGGGTCGGGGAAGCTTTCTCCTTCCGGTGCTCTCCAGCCGCCGAGCTCCGAGCTGTGCAGGAGTCCCATGTCGACGAGGTCACCGAGGGATCTGGTGGTGCTGCGGGACTTCTTCCACTCCTTGGCCATCAGTTCAGCCCTCTTCTTGGCGTTGCTCTTCGCCATTGGAGGTGAGAAGTGGATTTGGGTTACGAAGATGCAGGTGATTGAAGGAGGCGAAAATGGAAGGCTTGAAGGCAATGGCAGGGTAAGGAGTACAGGCGGAACTGTCAGGCTTTTATAACCCGCAACTCCACCTCTCCCACTTCCCGTATTCTCGGAAATGGGCGGGCCATGCGGCGGATGCGGTGTTTCGGTTTATAATGATTATAGACAATTAATGCGGCGGAGTTTTCGTACCAATTGATGGTTCCCTCTTTCTCAAACCACGCAAAGGGCGGCTGTACAGTTGCCAGGCGCAACTTTTCATGCGTCCATCTGACAACCCATCAGGAGGTCTCGTCATGTCAACTTTAACTGAAAAGATCGTTTCAATAAAAAGAAGACAAATATGCCAGAGAGTCAACAATCCGGGGACCGCACCGACCATCGAGCACTTGACGCTCGGGGACTGGTCGCCCAGTCTATCAGCTCGGAACTTCAAGGACTACACCGACCACCGAGCACTCGATGCTCGGGGACTGGTCGTACAGTATAGCAACGCAGAATTCTAAGGAGCGCACTTGGTGCTTGGGGACTGGTCGTCATACACTCGGGGACTGCTCGCCCAGTCTATCGGCTCGGAACTTCAAAGACTGCACCGACCACTGAGCACTCGATGCTCGGGGACTGGTCGTACAGTATAGCAACGCAGAATTCTAAGGAGCGCACTTGGTGCTTGGGGACTGGTCGTCATACACCCGGGGACTGGTCGATTAGTCTATTCAATTGCAGACGGACTGGTAAATTCAATTTTTTAGACCTTGCTACAAGGCTCATACTTCGCCTTCCAGCAAGCTCGGGGACTACATCGGTACGATGCATCTGGCGATGCATCTCAGTTACAGAATTTCTTTGAGGACTTTTATTTTGACCCTGGCACCACGTGCCTACGTCACCTACTACCAGGCTCGGGGACTAAGTGGGCACACTTCACCTTGCGGTGAATATGCTTGCTTTTTTGATGTTTATACCTTTCAAAAAAGTAAAGTGGGCACACTTCACCAGGAAAGAAATCTTTTTTAATTTAGAGCACCATGCATTCTTCGAACAGCCTGCTTCTTCGATGTCAATGTTGATCAACTGTCTTTTGAGTTGGTCAAAATACCGTTGCAACTGTTCGGGCGACTTTCCTGCTTGTTGAAGACGTCAAGCCTCACTGATCGAAGAAGCTCAAGACGGCGTGCTACATCACAATACATGGTGCTCAGGGACTAGCTGTGGGGGGATAGACCCCTATACCCTTACGGCTAGACTTGGGCCAGGAGGCTTGGCCCACTACGAGACGAGTTCAAGGCTTGATCCGACAGCCTGGAGTTTCGCGCAAGGAAGCAAGATGTGGAGATCAAGCAGAATTCTAGTCGGTTAGAATAGGAATTGATATCGAATTATCCATGGCAATTGTAACCGACTAGGATTAGTTTCCAGATCTGTAACCCTGCCCTCCAGACTATATAAGGAGGGACAAGGGACCCCCCTAGGACACATCATATTCTCTCAACACAAATCAATACAACCAGACGCAGGACGTAGGTATTACGCCAACTCGGCGGCCGAACCTGGATAAAAAGCTTGTCCGTGTCTTGCGTCACCATCGAGTTCGTAGTTTGCGCACCGTCTACCGATAAACTACTACCGTGGGTATACCCCAAGGTAGACTGCCGACCAGCTTTCGTCGACACCGATGTTGTTTAAAAAAAATCAAAATTTAAAATTTTCAATTAAAAACGAGGTTTTGCATGACAAGATGAACTCAAATAAAAAAGTTGCCAAATACAAAATTTCATAACTTCTCAAGATCTACAGAGTTTATTTTGGTTATTTTGTCATATGTTCATCTGACATGGTGATTCTAATATTTTTTCTAAAATCTTATATATCTCTCTAGTAGTATAAGAGAGAGATGTAAAAATTGTAAATAAATTTGTTTTGGCTTTATCAAATAAAGAAATGATCAAAATAAATATTGTAGTTCTTGAGAAGTTATACAACTTTGTAGTTCAAAACTTTTTGATTTGAATTCGTTTAGGGCTTCAAAATTCGATTTGAAATTTTTTTTGCCGAGTGTTTTATTTTTGACACTCGGCAAAGAATTTTCAAATTTAAGAAATTCAAATGTAGTTTTTGCATGACAAGATGATTTCAAAACAAAAAGTTATCAGCTACAAAGTTTCATAACTTTTTGAGATCTACAAAGTTTATTTAGAGAGTTTTTCCATCCGAGGTTGTTTAAAAAAATCAAAATTTAAAATTTTCAATTAAAAACGTGGTTTTGCATGACAAGATGAACTCAAATAAAAAGTTTGCCAAATACAAAATTTCATAACTTCTCAAGATCTATAGAGTTTATTTAGGTTATTTTATGATATGTTCATCTGACATGGTGATTCTAATATTTTTCTAAAATCTTATATATCTCTCTTGTAGTTTCATAAACTATAAGAGAGATGTAAAATTTGTAAATAAATTTGTTTTGGCTTTGTCAAATAAAGAAATGATCAAAATAAATGTTGTAGATCTTGAGAAGTTATACAACTGTAGTTAAAAGCTTTTTTATTTGAATTCATTTAGGCCTTCAAAATTCGATTTGAAATTTTCTTTGCCGAGTGTTTTATTTTTCACACTCTACAAAGAAGGTCTTTGCTAAGTGTCAAAGAAAAACACTCGGCAAAGAATTTTCAAATTTAAGAAATTCAAATGTAGTTTTTGCATAACAAGATGATTTCAAAACAAAAAGTTATCAACTACAAAGTTTCATAACTTTTGAATATCTGCAAAGTTTATTTAGAGAGTTTTTCCATCCGAGATTGTTTTGAAAAAATAAAAAAATTTAATTTTTAATTAAAAACGCGGTTTTGCATGACAAGATGAACTCAAATAAAAAAGTTGCCAAATACAAAATTTCATAACTTCTCAAGATCCACAGAGTTTATTTTGGTTATTTTGTCATATATTCATCCGACATGGTGATTCTAATATTTTTCTAAAATCTTATATATCTCTCTAGTAGTATAAGAGAGAGATGTAAAATTTGTAAATAAATTTGTTTTGGCTTTGTCAAATAAAGAAATGATCAAAATAAATGTTGTAGATCTTGAGAAGTTATACAACTTTGTAGTTAAAAACTTTTTTATTTGAATTCGTTTAGGCCTTCAAAATTCGATTTGAAATTTTCTTTGGTGAGTGTTTTATTTTTGACACTCGGCAAAGAAGGTCTTTGCCGAGTGTCAAAGAAAAACACTAGGCAAAGAATTTTTAAATTTCAGAAATTCAAATGTAGTTTTTGCATAACAAGATGATTCTAAAACAAAAAGTTATCAACTACAAAGTTTCATAACTTTTTAAGATCTACAAAGTTTATTTAGAGAGTTTTTCCATCCGAGGTTGTTTTAAAAAAATCAAAATTTAAAATTTTCGATTAAAAACGCGGTTTTGCATGACAAGATGAACTCAAATAATAAAGTTGCTAAATACAAAATTTCATAACTTCTCAAGATCTACAGAGTTTATTTTGTTTATTTTGTCATATGTTCATCCGACATGGTTATTCTAATATTTTTCTAAAATCTTATATATCTCTCCAGTAGTATAAGAGAGAGATGTAAAATTTGTAAATAAATTTGTTTTGGCTTTGTCAAATAAAGAAATGATCAAAATAAATGTTGTAGTTCTTGAGAAGTTATACAACTTTATAGTTAAAAACTTTTTGATTTGAATTCGTTTAGGGCTTCAAAATTCGATTTGAAATTTTCTTTGCCGAGTGTTTTATTTTTGACACTCGGCAAAGGTCTTTGCCGAGAAAAACACTCCGCAAAGAATTTTCAAATTTAAGAAATTCAAATGTAGTTTTTGCATGACAAGATTATTTCAAAACAAAAAGTTATCAACTACAAAGTTTCATAACTTTTTAAGATATACAAAGTTTATTTAGAGAGTTTTTCCATCCGAGGTTGTTTAAAAAAAATCAAAATTTAAAATTTCCAATTAAAAACGCGGTTTTGCATGAGAAGATGAACTCAAATAAAAAAGTTGCCAAATACAAAATTTCATAACTTCTCAAGATCTAGAGAGTTTATTTAGGTTATTTTGTCCTGACATGGTGATTCTAATATTTTTCTAAAATTTTATATATCTCTCTAGTAGTATAAGAGAGAGATGTAAAATTTGTAAATAAATTTGTTTTGACTGTGTCAAATAAAGAAATGATCAAAATAAATGTTGTAGTTCTTGAGAAGTTATACAACTTTGTAGTTCAAAACTTTTTGATTTGAATTCGTTTAGGGCTTCAAAAATCGATTTGAAATTTTCTTTGCTGAGTGTTTTATTTTTGACACTCGGCAAAGAATTTTCAAATTTAAGAAATTCAAATGTAGTTTTTGCATGACAATATGATTTCAAAACAAAAAGTTATCAACTACAAAGTTTCGTAACTTTTTGAGATCTACATAGTTTATTTAGAGAGTTTTTCCATCCGAGGTTGTTTATAAAAATCAAAATTTATATTTTCAATAAATACGCGCTTTGCATGCAAGATGAACTCAAATAAAAGAGTTGCCAAATACAAAATTTCATAACTTCTCAAGATCTACAGAGTTTATTTAGGTTATTTTGTCATATGTTCATCTGACATGGTGATTCTAATATTTTTCTAAAATCTTATATATCTCTCTTGTAGGTTCATAAACTTTAAGAGAGAGATGTAAAATTTGTAAATAAATTTGTTTTGGCTTTGTCAAATAAAGAAATGATCAAAATAAATGTTGTAGATCTTGAGAAGTTATACAACTTTGTGGCTAAAAACTTTTTTATTTGAATTCGTTTATGCCTTCAAAATTAGATTTGAAATTTTCTTTGCCGGGTGTTTTATTTTTGACACTCGGCAAAGAAGGTCTTTGCCGAGTGTCAAAGAAAAACACTCGGCAAAGAATTTTCAAATTTAAGAAATTCAAATATAGTTTTTGCATGACAAGATGATTTCAAAACAAAAAGTAATCAACTACATAGTTTCATAACTTTTTGAGATCTACAAAGTTTATTTAGAGAGTTTTTCCATCCGATGTTGTTTAAAAAAAATCAAAATTTAAAATTTTCAATTAAAAACGAGGTTTTGCATGACAAGATGAACTCAAATAAAAAAGTTGCCAAATACAAAATTTCATAACTTCTCAAGATCTACAGAGTTTATTTTGGTTATTTTGTCATATGTTCATCTGACATGGTGATTCTAATATTTTTTCTAAAATCTTATATATCTCTCTAGTAGTATAAGAGAGAGATGTAAAATTTGTAAATAAATTTGTTTTGGCTTTGTCAAATAAAGAAATGATCAAAATAAATATTGTAGTTCTTGAGAAGTTATACAACTTTGTAGTTCAAAACTTTTTGATTTGAATTCGATTAGGGCTTCAAAATTCGATTTGAAATTTTTTTTGCCGAGTGTTTTATTTTTGACACTCGGCAAAGATTTTTCAAATTTAAGAAATTCAAATGTAGTTTTTGCATGACAAGATGATTTCAAAACAAAAAGTTATCAACTATAAAGTTTCATAACTTTTTGAGATCTACAAAGTTTATTTAGAGAGTTTTTCCATCCGAGGTTGTTTAAAAAAAATCAAAATTTAAAATTTTCAATTAAAAACGTGGTTTTGCATGACAAGATGAACTCAAATAAAAAGTTTGCCAAATACAAAATTTCATAACTTCTCAAGATCTATAGAGTTTATTTAGGTTATTTTATCATATGTTCATCTGACATGGTGATTCTAATATTTTTCTAAAATCTTATATATCTCTCTTGTAGTTTCATAAACTATAAGAGAGATGTAAAATTTGTAAATAAATTTGTTTTGGCTTTGTCAAATAAAGAAATGATCAAAATAAATGTTGTAGATTTTGAGAAGTTATACAACTTTGTAGTTAAAAACTTTTTTATTTGAATTCGTTTAGGCCTTCAAAATTCGATTTGAAATTTTCTTTACCGAGTGTTTTATTTTTCACACT